>NW_016814088.1:2291470-2310080 GCF_001698545.2 Rhinopithecus bieti
AAAAAAAAAAAAAAGAAAGAAAAAGAAAAAAACCTACCATCAGAGTAAACAGGCAACCTACAGAATGGGAGAAAATTTTTGAAATCTACCCATCTGACAAAAGGCTAATATCCAGAATCTACAATAAACTTAAACAAATTTTCAAGAAAAAAACAACCCCTCAAAAGTGGGCAAAGGATATGAACAGACACTTCGCAAAAGGGGACATTTATTCACCAATGGACACATGAAAAAATGCTCATCATCACTGGTCATCAGAGAAATGCAAATCAAAACCACAGTGAGATACCATCTCACACCAGTTAGACTGGCAATCATTAAAAAGTCAGGAAACAACAGATACTGGAGAGGATGTGGAGAAATAGGAACGTTTTTACACAGGGTGTAAATTACTTGGTGGGAGCATAAATTAGTTCAACCATTGTGGAAGACAGTGCAGCGATTCCTCAAGGATCTAGAACTAAAAATACCATTTGACCCAGCAATCTCATTACTGGGTATATACTTAAAGGATTATAAATCACGCTACTATAAAGACCCATGCAACATATGTTTATTGCTGCACTATTCACAATAGCAAAGACTTGGAACCAACCCAAATGTCCATCAATGATAGACTGGATTAAGAAAATGTGGCACATGTACACCATGGAATACTATGCAGCCATAAAAAACATGAGTTCATGTCTTTTGCAGGGACATGGATGAAGCTGGAAACCATCATTCTGAGCAAACTGTCACAAGGACAGAAAATCAAACACCACATGTTCTCACTCGTAGGTGGGAATTGAACAATTAAAACACTTGGACACAGGGTGGGGAACATCATACACCGGGGCCTGTCATGGAGTGGGGGGCTGGGAGAGGGATAGCATTAGGAGAAATACCCAATGTAAATGACGAGTTAATGGGTGCAGGAAACCAACATGGCACAAGCATACCTATGAAACAAACCTGCACGTTGTGCACATGTACCCTAGGACTTAAGGTATAATAATAATTAAAAAAAAAAAAAAACAAAGAAAAAGAAAAAGCCAACATTTGGTAGGATTTCATCATCTTTCCCACATGAAGCAGTGTCTCAAACATATATTGTTATATAGCAGAAAGCATAGTAGGCTAGAAATAACTACATATATTCAAAGTCTTTCTTTGTGGGGGCATTGCCCAACTTGTATGGCCCCTGGAGCCCTGCACCCAGGGTGGGATTGTCCCAGCCTATTCCCCTATCTAGTGTACTATGATGGCAGTGTACTCTGTGTACTTGTGTACTATTATTGCAGTCAATTTTTAAAAAGTTTTGTTTATATGGATTTAGGGGTGCATGTGTTACATGCATGTATTGCGTAGTGGTGAAGTCCGGGCTTTTAGTGTACCCATCATACACATAGTATACATTGTATCCCCTAGATAATATTTCATCTCTCCCTGCTCCACCCTCCCAACTTTTGGAGTCTCCAATGTCTATTATCCCTTTCTACATGTCCCTATGTACTCACTGTTAAACCCGCACTTATAAGTGAGAACATGTGATTTTTGACTTTCTGTTTCTGAGCCATTTTACTAAGAATAATGATCTCCAGTTCCATCCATGCCACCTCAATTTTTATCTGTGTCAGTAACATACTTTATTATTGTTCATTTATGTTGCAGGATCTGTTAGGTTCCTTGAATAACATGATAGATATTGATGTAGCCTCTTCTCTTGGGAAAGTAGATTTACGTAGTATTTGAGGAACGCAACTCCCTCATTTTTGCAGGAAGAGAAGTTCTCTGTGAGCCTTTTAGATGACTATCTCTGAAGAGTCACAGAGAGCATTGTATATACATGTGGGTATATACGATGTATTTAGTGAGAAATACAGCTTCTTTGATTTCTTTGCCTCCCTGGAGTTACTGTTGGTACAATACAGTAAAAATAAAGTAATTCTATACTGAAGTACAGCATGAGCCAAAATATAAGTTCTCTGTCCTTATAAACTCAGGAGTGCAGGTTTCATCAGAGTTTAGGGAGAATAGGATGAATATCCAATACCAGCCTAGCTTACAATAGTTATTCCTGGAAAATGCTAGAGATCTATAACTCCACATTTTCAGGATCCTGATGCCTTTATGCAATTTTAGGGACCAGAGTCCTAATGATATATGCCCATTAAGGGAATAATTCCTCAATGCTTCTGACCTCATTCCTTTTGTAAAATAATACATCTTGGGGTCTTTTTCTTCAAGATTTCCCTTTTACATGGCTTAGAACAACAATAGGTTGATGATATCTCACATTTTCAGAAAACGTAATTGTTTTAACCAAGATGACATTAGAAGGCTGTACTGGTGAGGTATCAGGTACATGGAAAGCAAAAATGAGAGATTTCTTTTTATTTGGTGGGAGACAGTTAGTGCCCTTGAAATTATAACTCATAAGTCAACTATTAATATGCCAGCCTTGCCAGAACATTAGATACTACAAAAACATACAAATCAACAAAGAAATATAACCTCTAACCTCAAGCCCTTTGATAATATGCTAAAATTATATGGATTGTCTGGAACTATGTACCTACATATTCTATTAAAGACATATTATACTACCTACTGGAAAAAGACTTAATCTTTAGTGTGCTGGGCCCTATGCAAAATACTTATTTTGTAGAACAACAACAAAAAAACACCCCCTCCCACACATACAATACAAATACAAAACACATTTTAAACGTAGTCGGTTAATGTTACATGGAGGGCATGTAGCTGGATCAGAGTAAGAAAGCTTATGCCACTTTTTGCTAGGCAATCACTGATGATTTCTTGCTTTGTTCAGTCTTCTGTAGGTTTATGATCATCTCTGGCTAAGAGTATGAGATCATGTAGAAGAAACTGTGTGTCCACTGCTGTAGGTTGGTGGGTGTGGCTGGTGGGGACATCTTGTAAGCTGGGCCAATAATCCAAAGAAGTCCATCAGAGAGGATTGAATGAGATAAGATAACGAAAGCTTGTAAACCTTTTAGTATGATGTCTGGAACATGAGTACTTGATAAATATATAAATTCTAGATTTTAAAATATGTTTCTCACAACATGCAACTTATGAACTAGGACTTGAAGGATGGCAACATTTCAATAAGCCTGCTCTGCTGTATTTGCATATAACAGGTACTCACTAAATGATTCCTATAGAAATCCATACTAGTTAGGGCACCACTAGTCTCTGTCATAAACTCACTCAAAGCTCTCAGAGATTTTTTTCAGTAAAAGCTTACTTTCTTGCACACATAACAATCCAGTGCAGATGTTCCTGGTGGGTGGGTTTCCTCCATGTGGTGATTGAGGGACCCAGTATCTTACTTTCTTGTTGACCATGCTATTTCTTGGGGCCTTAGAGTCCTCTTCATTCATTGGACAGTGGGAAGAGTGAAGGAAAAGAAGCCATATTTACTCTTAACAATGTGGAAGTGAAAAGCACCATTTCTGGCAAAAATACATTATCAAGAACTTGTTGCATGGCTCCTTCATATACAAGAAATCTGAGAAAAATTCTGCCTGGCTGGACAACTGATTCTCAAAACAACTCACACTATGGAAAGGGATGCAGAAATTTTTGGTAAACCGCTAGCCATTTCTTCCGTAGAATTATTAAAGCTTCCAGAATATAAAATAATAAATCTAAACAAATAGAAATGGTCTATATTCACTCACACATTTGAGTCTCGTTAAAGAGTTGTGCAACTGTTTTCAGTTCTCTGACTTGGAGTTTAAGTGCTGCATGGACTGGCTCTTAGGGGGCATAATTTCACGAACCACCACCTACTTTAGTTGGACGAGTCATTAAGGTATTTTAAGGATCTATGCTGTTCTTTGATGTTTTGCTGAATCCTTTTTTATGTTCTGAAGCCTGGTGGTAAGCTGAAGGCTACTAAACATATAGACTTAGGGATTGACAGGGGAGAAGCAGCAAATAATTTATTTATGTTAAAGTTCAGCTTTGGTCATCTCTGTCATTAGATCAGATACCCCAAAACTCATCTTTACCTCTATTTCCTCTAGGCTAGATTACTACAAATCCGTGTTTGCTGGCTGCTGAATAAATTGCTCTCTGAACTTGATTTTTTTTCTGTGTTCATCTGCTATTCTATCTTTTCGTGAAAGGGGCCATGTTTTGTAACCATTGTTCCATATCATTATTATTGCTATATGACACATTCTGAATAAATATCATAATTTGAAGTTTTTATTATCAGAGTAAAATATATGATCATTAGAATAAAGAGAATATTTTAGCAAAAATGGCATTAAAATGAATTTTAGACCTCATATTTCATTTTTCCTTTAATGAATAACCAAAGCTGAGTTATTTCCTGGGTTTAATAAGCACACTAGTTTGAAACCTTTCTTCATTCCATACATAGATGTTCTACTAAATATGATGCATTCTTATTAATTCTTAAGAAAGACAAGCCTGTAATGTAAAAATAAGGTATTTTAAACATCTGTTTTAATTTATATGTGACAAGGAATTACGGTGTTAAGTCATGACCTACGCTTACTCTCAAATTGTTATTTTTAAATACTTTTCTTTTTGTGCCCCCCAATTTTGAGGATTTTTTTCCACATCACATCCTCTGCCCTCTGCAGGATGTGATGAAGTGCCCATATACATTTATACATTTACGATAGAATTATTATTTTTTGCTCTGAGTTGTCATTCCAAAATTGATCCCCTAATTGAAGACACGTGAGTGTGGGTGTTTCTGTGAGAGAAGATAGCTCATCAGTAATAGTCTGCCTTCTAGAATTAAAATTCCCCTTATAGACTTCAATTGGATAACAAGGCAGTGACATGGAAGAGGTGTTGATTTTTGTCAGTTTTAAAATAGAATTCAAATTTGTCAAAGTTATACAATCATGTAACCTAACGGGTTTTAATTGCTGCTTCTAGATTTCCTGGTGATCTATGTCACCTCCATTTTCCAAATTATAGAGATATAAATCTTCCCATATACATCCAGACTTGAAGGTGATTGAGTTGGTTTGGGTTATGGATTGACAATGAATATGGGCTAAGGTCTTGAGTTTACCTAAGACAGAGGAATTGAACATATATAATGTTACAGTTAGGCAGGAAGTATTCAGGCAGAAGCAAAGAAAATTATATAATTCAGTATGCTCGAGTAGATAGTGAGGGTTCATTTGAGAATTAAGCCCAAGGTCTACTAGGCATATCCATGTAGACAGAGCTTCCATTTAGTTATTGTATTACTCATGCTTAAATATAAATGGCTATCACTTCATATTTATTAATATGGCTTCTTCTTTACTTTTGCCATCTATTTTGCCACCATTCCATTGGTAGCCAGCTGACACAAGAGCCTGAAAACCCTATCTGTACCTCAGTCAGGCTCCCTGAGAAACAGAGCTGAACAGGGGAAAAGTGAAGAGTAAGTTGGAGGAAAAATAAGTATTAGATCAGCATTTATAATTTATAAAATCAAAAAAAGATGAAATGTTATTTTTTTCTGTATGTTTATTGTATCTAAGGCAAATCCACCATTATGAGATGTTGACATAATTAACCTTCTGCCTCCACTTAAAAATTTTGCGAGTCTATATTAAGGGTATGGCACATATGAGTGGCTCAATAAGCATTTCATAATATACTGCACAAATAGCTGTAAAAATGTATTCCATTTCTAATTTAAATTATTTTGGTTTCAAAACCTCTACTACTCCTATTCCCTTTTTAAGCTCCATGTGAACAGAATCTAGTAAAATAATTCATAACAGTAATTTTTTATTTTTTTCCAGTTTAGGCAGCATTGGCCTTAGTGTCTTCGCTTGTCTTTTTTTCTTCCTTTTCCCTTTAAAATGTAATATTAGCCTTGCTGCCAGGACTATCTTTTTGAAGCAGTCCAACTCTAAATTGAAATACATAGAAATAATCCACATATTCATCTCCTTTTCCAAGTCTTCTATCTTCCAAAAAGTCGTGGGCCAAAATAGGGAGCCCATTAGCCCCAAACAATGTAGGGATGATAAAATATGATGTAGTGTAATTTTATAGAGTCATATAGGTAAAATGAGCAATGGGAAAGAATCAATAAAGCAAAATATTTCCAGGAAAGAAAAAAAGAACTTTTCTTTTGATTAAGCAGGCTTGTATTATAAATTATAGAGAATTATGGTATAGGAGATTATGACTTTGGTCTGTTTTGGGTTACTAATGGGAGTTAATACTCTTGAAAGGATTTGTTAATTTCTCTTTACTAAAAAGTAGTTTTCACGGGGCTGACTCTCAGTGGTGCTATTTAAAGTTGCAATATAGTATAACCAGATAAATTAGAGAAAAAGCCACTGTCATGAATTCCGTCATGATTATAACCCCTCATTAATGTAAGACTGTTCAACCTTGCTTGTTGGTGCCATCGCAAATTTTTAAAAATATAAATAAAACTTAATAAGTTATACTCCTCAGACAGTCAAGTCAATGAATAATTAATATCAGAAGCCACTAAGTGAATTATCATAATCATACATATGCTTACAGAAAATTTATAGAGAATATTTAATTGACTAATACAAAATTATTCAGAAATTAATTTTGTAAGTTTCTCCTTTTAGTGGTGAAATGTCAGGTGTGTTTTTCCAGGTGATGGTGGCAGAAATTATAATGTAATCTCTGAGAATATAATGGATTTTGAGCTCTTTTCCTTCTCAGAAATGTATGGCTGCATCATACTCTCTCTCCCTTTCTCAAGTAAGTGTGAACTCTTGTCAACCCTCGTTAGTTCCTCACTTTATCTTGTGCTAACCCCATCCAGTAGCGCAGGTTACCAAGCAACCACTAGCTGTCTCTGAGAGTGTCTGTGGCAATGGTACCTCCTGATACCTTCTGTCACAATGTCTCCTGTTAAGTTGTCAGGATCGGGGCACCAAGGTGGTTGCCATAGTCACTCTTAGTAGTGGCCTCTGGTTGCTGGACTGAGAGCAGAGTGCTGAGCTCCTAAGATAATTAATGACCTAGGCCACTGTAGCTGTCATTTTTTAAAGCTAAACAACGCTTTAATGAGTATAAAGAGATTTACACCATGAAAGTGTTTCTGATAATTAGGATAATATTAATAAACATTCAAATGGGGTAAAATGTTATTCTTTCTATGATGTAACATTTGCAAGTATGGCATTTGAGGTTTAGTTGCTAGTGATGTGTGTCTCAACGTGAGTCACATTTGGCAAGCATTATTGCTGTTTTACATATATTAGAAAGCAACTCTTTAAATTGTTTTTATATGGTGAATAGCTACGTCTTCATCTAGTAAGGTTTATAAATACGCACATATATGTGGTTACTAGTTTAATGCTTAATTGAAGTAAGTGTTGCTAATACTAATAATAGCAAGAGTAGTTACTAATTGTCACTTGTTTATTACGTGTCAGGACTGTGCTAAGGGTTTTACTTATATTACTCACATATTCTTCACAACGTCTTCTTGAATTAGATGAGATTCACTTCCTTCCTTTAAATATGAGGAAGCCAAAACAAGGAGAAGAAAAGTGAATTAATTAAAGAGAGAAAGCTAAGAAGAGCAAGGCTGAGATTTAAAAAAATTATTTTAAATTTATGCATAATAATTGCACTTATTTATGGAGTACAGTGTAATATTTTGGAACCTGGAAATAATATGTAATAACCACATCAGGGTAATTAGCACATCTATCTCTTCTCAAACATTTACCATTTTTTTGTGTTGGGAACATTGAAAATCCTCATTTCTAGCTATTTGAAAATATGCAATAAATTATTGGCATCTAGAGTCACCCCATAGCAGTATTATTCACAGTAGCCAAGGTATGGAATCAGCCTAAGTGTCCATCAATGGATGAATGTACAAAGATAATGTAGTACATATACACAATAGAGTACTATTCAGTCATAAAAAAGAATGAAATTCTGTCATTTGTAGCATGGATGGAACTTCAGGATATTATGTTAAGTGAAATAAATCAGGCACAGAAATACAAATATTGAATGTGCTGACTCATATGTCAATGCTAAAAGGGCTGGAATTTTAAAGCCCAATCTGCCTGAGTTCAGAGGACTTAAACAAATACAATTTTGAAGAAAAGAGCTATAGGAAAGAGAAGTCTGGAGTGGATAAACAGTGCTCCAAGTGATAAATTATTTGCTGTAAAATCTCTTCTTTGCTGCACTGGTTCTTAAAGTTGATAAGAATTAATCTGATGAGGAGTTTACTGCATGCATAATATAATTAGAGGAATTCACAAAAAGAGAACACCCACCCCTGAAATTTAAAAACTATTTTCCTTGGCCTCAGAATGATTTGAGGGTCATCTATTTTGAGTGATCGTATTGTGGTTCTAAGAAGTAACTGGATCCATAGTGACCAAGAACGAATATTTCTGATGATAAATAAGAGGAAGGAGAGTTCCCAAGCTTAGTGCACCAGGAGATGGGAACTGGGAGAAATGTTAAATGGGGTGGGGGAAATATCATGGATTATAAATCCACAGGAAAGATAAATTTTAAAGGTAGATGTAAGATGTTAAATATAAATTATTTGCTTCATAATTGCCTCATAATATTGCAAAGGAATTGGCTCTCAGTTGATGCCTAGAGAAGAAGAATAAATTTCTTTCTCATTCTTATTAAGATTTTATTGACATACAGACTAGCTCACTTATTTTATACGTAATTCTGACAAATGAGCGTAGTAGTATAATCACCACACATAACTCCCCTTCCCTCCCTCCCTTCCTTCCCTCCCTCTTTCCTCCCTTCCATCTTTATTTTCTTCTTTCTTTCTTTGTGTAAATTTCAAGTACACAATATAGTATTGCTAACTATAGTCACTTTTTTATACATTAGACCTTGAGAACTTATTAATCTTCCATAACCTACATTTTGTACAATTTTGTTTTTATTTTTCAAAAGTGTTTGGCTCTCCTTGTCTCTGCACTTTTCTATACAATGTTAGAATCAGCTGATTGATTTTGACAAAAATATTACACTGAGATTTTAGAATGAAGTTTTATTTCACCAATAGATCATTTTGGAAAGGATTGACATCTTTAAAATATTGAATTGTTCATTCCATGATGTGCTAGATCTCTTTATTATTTTGGTTTTCTTAGGTTCCTTTTATCAGTGTTCTTTTAGTTTTAGCATAACAATAGTGCACTTGTATTGCACAATTTACATTTAACTATTTTATATTTTGAATATGAAAGTTATTTTAACTATTTCATTTCTTCATATTTTGAATATGAAACAGCTATTGTAATGGAATAAAACTAAAAAACCTGCTTCCAATTTTTCATTGTTAATGAATAGAAATAGGATTATCTATGTATTTTGACAAATAATTAGTAATTATATGTATTTATGATATATAATACAATGTTTTGATATATGTATACATTGTAAGATGGTTAAATCAATGCTAATTTACATATGTATTACCTCACATACTTATCAATCTTTTTTTTTTGTGGTGAAAACATTTAAAATCTAATCTTGGCAATTCTCAAGTATACCGGACTATAGGTGATTGATTTTTTTTTATATTGATGTATCTTGTGACTTTGTTAAACTTACAAGTTCTAATAGATTTGTGGATTCATTAAGATTATCTATGTAGAAAAATATGTTGTCTGAGAATGGAGTTTCATTTCTTTTTTTAATCTGTATGGATTTTATTTCTTTTTATTGCCTTGTTGCATTCACTAAGATATCAAGTATGATGACAAATATAGGTGGTGAGAGTGGATGTCCTTAATTTGTACCTAATCTTAAGGGAAAAACATTCAGTCTTTCAACATTAAGTATGTTGTTAGCTCTAGAAACTTTGCAAATGTATTTTATCAGGTTGATGAAATTCCCTTCTGTTCCTACTTTGCTGAGAGTTCTATTTATTTATTTATTTATTTTTAATCAGAAAATGAGTGTTAGATGTTGTCACATGATTTTGTCTGTGTTTATTGAGGGGACCATAGCATTTTTAATCATTAGTCTTATATTAGGTAAATTACATTGATAGATGTTTTTTAAAAAATGTTGGATGAATCTTGAGTTTTCAGGACAATATCCACTTAAAGGGGATATATTTTCTTTTTACTGTGTTGAATTTAGTTTTCTAGTATTTAGTTAAAAGTTTTGTATTTGTAGTCATTAGGAATATTGGTCTGTAGTTTTCTTTTCTTATGCATTTTTTCCTGGTTTGGTATAGGGCAATAACCTTGTCTTAAAATGAGTTGCAGTTTCCCCCCTCACTTGTATTCTGAAAGGCCTTTTTGAAACATGGTATTACTTCTTTCTCCAACATGTAATAGAATATGTCAATAAAACTATCTGAGCCTGGAGCTTTCTCTTTTGGAAGGTTTTAAAGTATAAATTCTCTTTCTTTAATAGATATAACAATATCCAGGTTATTTAATTTTCAGTAATTTTCTTACCTTTTGAGGAATTTATGTAACTCATCTATGTTGTCAAATTTATGGACATACAATTGTTTCCAATATTCACTTTGTGGTAGGCATAATTCCTAACGCAGAATAGCCCCCAGTAACACTTGGCATATATAATTTTCTCTTCTGTGAATATGATGGGTCATTATTTCCATGATCATGTTACATTCCATGGCAAAGGGATTTTGCAGATGTAATTAAGGTTACTAATCAGTTGATCTTAAGGTTACTAATCAGTTGATCTGAGTAGGACAGTCTTAATGCACCTTTTAAAAGCAAAAGTTTTTCACTGGCTGACAGGAAAAAATGAATTCACAGATATTTGAAACATCAAAATGGCTTTATGAAGCATTGCTGGTTTAAAGATGGAGAAGAATTCTGTAAGAAGAAATGTGCGTAGACTTTAGGAGCAGAGAGAAACTCCTATGACAGCCTGGAAGGAAATAGGGACCTGAGTCCTACAATGTCAAGGAAATAAATTTTTCCAACAACTTTAGTGAGTTGGAAATGAATTTTTCTCTAGAACGTCTAGTCAAAAGCCCAGCTTAGCCAATGCCTTGGTTTTACCCTTATAAAACTCTAAGGAGAAATCAGTTGAGCCCATCTCAACTCTATGGGTCTACAGAGTCATCCGCATAAGTCTATAGGACTTCAGACCTATACAATTGTGAAATAATAAGTGGGTGTTGTTTTAAGTCATTACATTTGTGGTGATTTGTTATACGAGGTATTGCAAACTAAAACACCTTTATTATTCATTTAATGACTATAGGGTCTTGAGTGACATCCCTTCTTCCATTCCTGATTTTAGTAATTTGCTTCTCCACTTTGTTCTTTACAAATCAGGCTGGAGATTTATTAATTTTATAGATCTTTTAAAAGATCTAACCTTTAGTTTCATTGATTTTCTTTGTTTTTTAGTTTTCAAGTTTAAAACATTGCTATTATTTCCCTTCTTTTTGTTTGCTTTCTATTTCATTTGCTCTTCTTTTTTTCTAGCTTATTCTTTGCTTCTTTATTCCTTCTCATTTTGGCTTTATTTGGTATTAAGTATTTTTTATGATTCTGCTTTATCTCCATTCTCAGGTTATTATTTTATAGTTCATTGTTTTACAAGTTTTCTTGTGGCTTTCATATGGTTTACAATCTCTCTCTTTAATTAATTATAGTTAATAGAATAATTGCACCAATGCAACCTTCAAATAATACCATTCTGCTTCATGTGTAGAGACAAATATAATTTATTTCTTTTTCCTTTCTGCATTTTCTTTCTTTCTTTGTCATTATCTTCTGGCTTACATAGATTTTGACAAAAAGCCTGCTATAATTTTTTTTATCTTTGGTCTCTTGAATAAAATGTGGTTTTTTCCTTTGGTGCCTTCAAAATTATCCCTTCATCTTTTTTTTTTTTTTAAACAGTTTGATTATGACATGTGTGGGTGTGTGTGTGCATGTGTGTGTGTATTTACGCTGCTTAGTGTTCTCTGAGCTTCTTCATTCTGTTGTTGTTTGTTGTTTTGGAAATTTCTCAGCCATTATTTTTTCAAAATTTTTTCAGTCTCATTCTCTCTTTGAGTTCTGAAATTCTACTTATTACACCTAGGGTAGAATATTTAATATTTTCCCACAGCCTTTGCATAGTCTGTTCTGCTTTTGTGTGTGTGTGTGTATGTGTTTAGGTTTGAGCAAATTTCATTGACCTCTTTTTGGTTCTTCTGTTGGTTGTGTTTAGTCTACCACGGAGTCGTCAAAATTAGTCTTTATCTCTCCTCCCAGGTTTTTCATTTCTAGCATTTCCATTTTATGATGTTTTATAATTACCATTTCTTTGCTGAAATTCTCCATATGTTCCTTTACAGTATCTACCTTTTTCACTACAAACATTATTAATCATAATTATTTTTTAAATTTCTGATAGTCCAACAACTGGTTTATGTGTAGTTGTATTAATTTCTTGGTTTCTTGGAAGTATGTTGTTTCCTTTTTTGTCTTTTTGATGTCTTGTGATGCTTGATTGAAAGCTCAACATCGTATGTGGGAGATATAAGTAGATCTTATGCCTGCCCATAAACATGCATTTTCTTTTGCTAGGACTTTAATGTGAAGGAGGTTGAAATAATCTAGTCAGGAGTTCACAGACTTGGCTTTTATTAGTTGCATGATTGCCCTCATTGCACCACAAGCTTTCAATTACTCTAGCATTAACTTGTCTTTATGGTCGTTGCCAGAATATTTTTCTCAATGTCTGTTCCACCTTTAACTTTAGATATTATTTTCTCTTTGTATCTGTGGGTAAAAACAGATCTCTTTCCACACTCTTGTACCTTTTTCAACAGTCAACTACTCTTACTTGTTATTTGGTATTTGTTAACCTTATGCTAGCGGGTGAAGGAACACTCTCTGCTCTGGTTTAACTTCAGTCTCAGGCATGAGATGTGTCTTTAGGTCTTGGGTATAAGACCTTTCAGTTTTCCCGCCCCCTCTCAGTGTTAGAAAACTCTAAGAGACTAGAATGTTTTACAACCAGTCATCAAGGGTAGAGAATTTTTTTTTTCTATTCTCTTTTTATAGACACAATGAATCCTCACCCTTGGCTTAATTACAATAGCCCAATGAGGCTATTCTTTCTTATGTTTCCTTATATTTATGGTTAGTTGGTTGTTGGGATCCAGGAAAGTCGTGATTTTGCAGGTTATCGAAGATTTTATGTAAAGATAGGAATGGCATTCTTTCTTTCTTTTTATATCCTAAGAAGAACTCAGAAAATTATTTTAAAAATAATTGTATTGAGGAATAATTGATATCTTAAGTGATATACATGTAAATTATACAAGTAAATAAATTTTGACATATGTATACGTCCATGAAGCCATCACCATAATCAAGATAATGCCACTATACATTACTCCCCAAAGTTTCTTTATGGTCTCTGTAATCTCTACCTCCTGTAACTCTTCTACTCTCGTCCCCAGACAACTACTGATCTAATTTCTGTCACTGTAGATTAGTTAATATTTTCTAGAAGTTTATATAACTGAATCATACAATATGTACTTTTTCTTCCACTTCTTTCACTCAGTGTAATTATTATGAGAGTTATCTATATCTATCTATCTATCTATCTATCTATCTATCTATCTATCTATCTATCTATGTATCTATCTATCTATCTATCATCTATCTGTTATCTATCTATCTATCTATCTATCTATTTATCTATCTGTGGTTTACTAATTTTTGTTGTGAAATGGTATTTAATTATGTGGGTATGTCAGTTTGTTTATCCATTTACCTATTGATAGGCACTTAGATTTTGTATGAAAAGTGCAAATAAAGGAGCTAGCAGCAGTTTTGAACAGTCTTATATGGCTATAGGCTCTCATTCCTTTTGGGCAAATAGATAAATGAGAATAACTGAATTATGTGTTAAGTATATGCTGACATTTTAAATAATTGTCCAGTTTTCCAAATTGTGCCATTTTACATTGCCATCAGCCATATATAAGAGTTAAAATTTCTCCACATCTTTGCTAAAACTTGAGAAGTTTTTTGTTAAATTTGAACTTTTTTGCTACATGTGTCATAAATCTCCCTAAGGTTTCGATGTGCCTTTCTTTATTGAACAATTATGTTGAATATTTTTGTGTGCTTATTTGTCATTTTCTTTTTCTTTTTATTTCATTAGTTTTGGGGAAACAGGTGGTGTTTGGTTGCATGAAAAAGTTCTTTAGTGGTGATTTCTGAGATTTTGGTACACTCATCACCCAAACAGTGTACGATGTTCCCAATGTATGGTCTTCTTTTCCTCATTCCCCTCCCACCATTTCCTGAGTCCTCAAAGCCTATGGTATTATTCTTATGCCTTTGCATCTTCATGCTTAGTTCCCGCTTATAAGTGAAAACATACAGTGTTTGGTTTTCCATTCCTGAATTACTTCACTTAGAACAATGGTCTCCAACTCCATCCTGGTTACTGCAAATGCCATTATTTCATTCTTTTTTTATGGCTGAGTAGTATTCCATTATGTATATGTATATATATTTATATGTATATGTATATCTATATCTATATCTGTAAATCCACTTGTTGCTTGATGGACATTTGGGCTGGGCCCATATTTTTGCAACTGTAAATTACACTGCTATAAATATGCATGTGCAAGTGTCTTTTTTATATAATGACTTCTTTTCCTCTGGGTAGATACCTAGTAGTGGGATTGCTGGATCAAATGGTAGTTCTACTTTTCGTTCTTTAAGGAATCTCTATACTGTTTTCCATAGTGATTGTACTAGTTTACATTCCCACTAGCAGTGTAGAAGTGTTCCCTTTTCACAACATCCTTGCCAAAATCTGTTACTTTTTGATTTTTTAATAATGGCCATTCTTGCAGGAGCAAGGTGGTATCTCGTTGTGGTTTTGATTTGCATTTCCTTGATAATTAGTGATGCTAAGCATTTTGTCATATGCTTGTTGGCCATTAGTATATCTTCTTTTGAGAACTGTCTATTCATGTCCTTTGCCCACTCTTTGATGGGATTATTTATTATTTCTTTTTCTTCTGGCTGATTTGTTTGAGTTCTTTGTAGACTCTGGATAATAGTGCTTTGTCAGATGATTAGTTTGTGAATATTTTCTCCCACTCTGTAGCTTGGCTGTTTACACTGCTGATTATTTCTTTTGCTGATTATTTCACTGCTTATTATTTCTCTCGTATATCTTCTGTTGAGAATTGTCTATTCATGTTCTTTGCCCACTTTTTGATGGGATTATTTGTTTTTTTCTTGCTGATTTGTTTGAGTGCATTTTAGATTCTGGATATTAGTCCTTTGTTAGATACATAGTTTGCAAATATTTTCTTCCACTCTGTAGGTCATCTGTTTATATTACAGATTATTTCTTTTGCTGTTTAGAAGCTTTTTAGTTTAATTAGATACCGTATATTTATCTTTGTTTTTGTTACATTTGCCTTTGGGTTCTTTGTCAAGAACTCTTTGCCTAAGCCAATGTCTAAAAGAGATTTTCCAATGTTATTTTCAAGAATTTTCATGGTTTCAGGTCTTAGATTTAAGTCTTTGATCCATCTGGAGTTGATTTTTGTATAAGGTTAGAGATGAGGATCTAGCTTCATTCTTCTAGTGACACATCTGCTTAAATCTTTTGTCTGTTTTAATTAGATTGTTTTTCTCTTAAGGTTGTGGCTTGAGAGCTCTTTATTGATTCTTGATGCAAGTCTTTGGCAGGTATATAAATTGCTAATATTTTCTTCTACTTGTAACTCTCTATTCTCTTAACAAGGTGTATTTCATGGAAAAACACTTTAATTTCGATGAACTCTACCAATTGTTTATTTAATGGATTGTGCTTTTGGTGTCAAATCTGGAAATTCTTTGCTCAGTCCTAGATCCTGAATATTCTCTCCTTGGTTTCTATCTACAAGTTTTGTGATTTACATTTTACATTTAAGTCTGTGATTCATTTTGAGTTAATTTTCGTGTCAGATCTAATGTTTAGGTAGATGTTTATTTATTCTTTTGTTCCTTTACTATTTGTTGAAAAGGCTATCTTTCCTCCACTAAATTGCTCTGTCTTCCCTGTCAAAGTTAGTTGAGTACATGTGCATGAGTCTTTTTCTGGGATTTCTGTTCTGTTTCATCAATCTATGTGTCTGTTCCTCTGCCAAAACTGTATAGTCTTGATTATTACAGCTGGAAAGTAAGTCTTGAAATGGGGTAGACTGATTTCTCCCACTTGTTTCTTCTTTTTCAAAAGTCTTTTAGCTATGTTATATCCTTTGCTTTTTTTTATACATATTTTAAATAATTTTGCCTACATCTAAAAAATTACTTGCTGAGATTTTCAAAGGAGCTTCATTAAACCAATATACCATTTCTTTGGGGTTAATTTACACTTCTCAACACTGAGTCTTTCAATTGATGATTACAATATGTCTCTCCATTTATTTAGTCATTCTTTGATTTCTTTCATTGGCATATAGCATTTTTTAGTATATGTATATCATTGTATCCTCTACATGCTTTCTGAGATTAATAGCTATACAGTTGTAAATGGTATTGTATTTTTAAATCTTTGTGTCCATGTGTTTATTGGTAGTTTGTAAAAACATCATTGTTTTCCATGTTCATCTTATACCATGTGACCTTACTGTACTCATTTAATGATTCTAGGAGTATTTTAACACCTTTCTTCAGATATTCTATGTAGGCAATCCTGTCATCTGCATATAGAGCTAGTTGTATTCTTTCTTCCTTTCTTTCCAATCTGTATATCTTTTATTGCTTTTTCTTACCTTATTACATTAGCTAGAACTTCCAAAACTATATGAATAGGAGTCATGAGAATTCACATCTTTGTTCCATATTTTCAATCTTAGGGGGAAAACATTTTTTTTAAATCGAATGTATAGTGTAAGGTGTTTACAAAAATACATATATTATTTATCAAGTTGTGAAAATCCCTCTCTATTCCTTTTTTTCTGTATGGGTGTTTATTTTGTCAATTTTTGTTTCTGCACCAATTACATTTTCATGTGATTTTGCTTCTCTATCCTATTAATTTGTATCACAGTAAATTATATTACCTTTGGAATATTAATATAGCTTCATATTTCTGGAATAAGTTCCAATTGGTCATGGTATGTAATTCTTTTTATATACTGTTGGATTTTATTTGTTAATACTTTGTTAAGGAGTTTTGTGTCTACATTCATGAGAAATCTTGATCTATAGTTTTTACGTATTTTAACATTATTTTCTGGTTTTGGCTTCAGGGTATCACCAGCTTCATAAAAATAATAATAATAATAATAAGTATTCCTTCCTCTTTGTTTTTTGAAAATAAATTGGGTAGAACTGGTGTTAATTCTTTAAACACTTGGTAGATTTCTCCAGTGAAACTCTCTGCGTCTGGAGATTTACATTTTTTGCGACTTAAAAATTATGACTTCAATTTCCTTAAAGGAAATTTCCTTAGGGCTATTTTTGTCAGTTAGTTTCTATTGGGTGAATTGTAGTAGTTTGTGTGTGTGTGTGTGTGTGTGTTTCTTTTTTTTGAGACGGAGTCTTGCTCTGTCGCCCAGGCTGGAGTGCAGTGGCGTGATCTCGGCTCACTGCAAGCTCCGCCTCTGGGGTTCACAGCCATTCTCCTGCTTCAGCCTCCCGAGTAGCTGGGACTACAGGCGCCCGCCACCTCGCCCAGCTAATTTTAGTTTTTATTTTTAGTAGAGACGGGGTTTCACCATGTTAGCCAGGATGGTCTCGATTTCCTGACCTTGTGATATGCCCGCCTTGACCTTCCAAAGTGTTAGAATTACAGGCGTGAGCCACCGCACCTGACCAGTAGTTTGTGTTTTTTGAGGTGTTTCTCAATTAATCCAAAACCTATGTGTATAGAATTATTTATGACATTTCCTTTTTATTCATTTTGTTGTCTGCAGGGTCTAAGTAATATACCGTTTCATTCTTGATCTTAGAAATTTGTGTGTTCTATTTTTAATTTGTCAATCTTCCTGGAGGTTTGTCAATTTTGTTGATTTTTTTCAATGAATCGTTTGTTCTATTGATTTCAAATATTATTTTGACTTTTAATTATTTTGATTTTATTTAAAATTTCTTTGATTTCTGCTCATCTTTTTTTCTTTTATCTTATTTTATTTTATTTTATTTTATTATATTTTAAGTTCTAGGGTACATGTGCATAACGTGCAGGTTTGTTACATATGTGTACTTGTGCCGTGTTGGTGTGCTGCACCCACCAACTCGTCAGCATCCATCAACTCATCATTTACATCAGGTATACCTCCCAATGCAATCCCTCCCCTTCCCCCCTCCCCATGATAGGCCCCGGCGTGTGATGTTCCCCTTCCCGAGTCCAAGTGATCTCATTGTTCAGTTCCCACCTATGAGTGAGAACATGCAGTGTTTGGTTTTCTGTTCTTGTGATAGTTTGCTAAGAATGATGGTTTCCAGCTGCATTCATGTCCCTACAAAGGACACAAACTCATCCTTTTTTATGGCTGCATAGTATTCCATGGTGTATATGTGCCACATTTTCTTAATCCAGTCTGTCACTGATGGACATTTGGGTTGATTCCAAGTCTTTGCTATTGTGAATAGTGCCG
>NW_016814088.1:2313503-2348932 GCF_001698545.2 Rhinopithecus bieti
CTCTTATTTTTTGAATTTCCAGCTTTTCTGCCCTGCTTTTTCCCCATCTTTGTGGTTTTGCCTGCCTCTGGTCTTTTATGACTGTGATGTACTGATGGGATTTTGGTGTAGGTGTCCTTACTGTTTGATAGTTTTCCTTCTAACAGTCAGGACCCTCAGCTGTAGGTCTGTTGGAGATTGCTTGAGGTCTACTCCAGACCCTGTTTGCCTGGGTATCAGCAGCAGAGGCTGCAGAAGATAGAATACTGCTGAACAGCGAGTGTACCTATCTGATTCTTGCTTTGGAAGCTTCCTCTCAGGGGTGTACTCCACCGTGTGAGGTGTGGGGTGTCAGTCTGCCCCTAGTGGGGATGTCTCCCAGTTAGGTTACTCAGGGGTCAGGGACCCACTTGAGCAGGCAGTCTGTCCCTTCTCAGATCTCAACCTCCGTGTTGGGAGATCCACTGCTCTCTTCAAAGCTGTCAGACAGAGTCGTTTGTGTCTGCAGAGGTTTCTGCTGCTTTTTCGTTGTTGTTGTTGTTGTTGCTGTTTATCATCTTTTTTTTTTTCTATCTTTCTACTTGCTTTTGGTTTATTTTGCTGTTCTCTTTTCTAGCTTCTTGAGATAGGAGCTTAGATTATTTATTTGAGACTTTTTCCCTTTTCTCATATATGCAATTGGTGCTATAAATTTCCCTATCAGCACAGTTTTAATTGTATCTCAGAAATTTAAAGGTATTTCTATTTTCATTTAATTCAATGTAATTTTAAAATTGTCCTTGAGTCTTCCTCTTCAACGCTTAGATTATTCAGAAATGTGTTTTTATGTTATCACATGTTTGGAAAATTTCCTGTTATTTAGAGATCTTTTTATCATGAATAAATTTCTAGTTTAATTCATTGTTGTCAGAGAACACACTATGATCTTAATTATTTTAAGTTTGTTAAGTTTTGTTTGAAGGTCAGATATAGTCTATTTTGGTGTATGTCCCACGGCTACCTGGAAAGGATGTGCATTCTGCTGTTGGTGATTGGAACAATTTATAAATGTCAAGTCCCATTACTGTACGGTGTTATTAAATTCTTCTATTAATATATTCTTGATTTTTTTCATTTAATTGTTTTATCAGCTGTTGAGAGAGGTGTACTGTAATCTCTAAGTATAACTGTGGGTTTTTAAATTTCTCTTTTTAGCTCTATCAGTCATACATATTTTGCTGCTTTATTGTTTAATGCGTATATATCTAGAATTACTATGCATTTTGATGAATTGACATTATTATTATGTAATGTCCATCTCTGTCTCTGATAATTTTCTTTGAATTCTTTTTCAAAAACCTAATATTAATATAGCTACTTCTGCTTTCTTTTCTCTAATATTTCCATGATATGTCTTTTTTCCATTCTTTACTTTCAGCTAGTTTATATCATTCTAGTTGAAATGAGTTTCTTGTAAATAGCATGTATTTGGGACTTGTTTGGTAATCTACTTTGCCAAATTCTGTGTTTAAATTGGTACATTTAGAGCATTTACATTTAATGTAGTTATTGATATGTTAGGATATAAGTCTGCCATTTTCTTTCTTGTCTCTTTTTAATTCTTTTATATTTTTATGTTTTCTCTTTCTTGCCTTCCTATGACCTACTCAGTTTTAAGAATTCCATTTTGATTGCTCTGTACTGTTTTTGAGTATCTCTTTACATAACTTTATTAGTGATTACTGTAGATGTAACATTATGTAGAGACAACTTTTCACAGACTACTGGTGCCATCATTTTACCAGTTTGAGTGAAGTACAGAAATCTTATTTTCCTTTATATTTCTTTCCTATCTCTCATTTATAATTGTCTTATGTATTTTCTTTTTACACACTTATAATTATTTCAGTGTTATACTTTATTTTCAATCTTCAAACATAATTTAGAAAACTCAGTAGAAGAAAGAAAATCTATTGTGTTTGCCCCATTTTTTTCTTACTGTGATTTTGCTTCATTCCTGATTCTCCAAGATTTCTCATCTTATCATTTTGTTTTTGGTTTGAAGACTGCTTTGCCATTCATTTGGGGTAGATAGGTTGAAGATAAAGTCTCTTAGTTTTCCTTAATTTCCTTACTTCATTTTGATTTTCTCTTAATTTCTAAGGAATATTTTCACTCAATATAAGATTCTATGCTCACAGCTTTTCTTTTCTTTTCTTTCTTTCTTTTCTTTTTTTTTTTTTGAGCTTGGGTAGGTTCCATTTACTTCTAGTCTCCATGGTTTCTCATGAGAAATCTGCTGCCATTCAAATTATTTCCTCTTCATATTTAAGGTAGTATTTGTTCCTGACTGCTTTATGGCTTTTTAAATTTGCATTTAGCTTGCCAACATTTGAATATGATGTGTCTTAGTGTGAATATCCTTGGATTTATCCTGTTTGAGATTTACTAAATTACTTGAATTCATAGATGTATTTCTTTGGTAATATTTAGAAGTTATTAGTCATTATTTCCTTGAATATTTTTAAATTCTGCTTTTATTCTATGTCTTTACAGGACTCAGAGGACATAAATGTTAGGTCTTGTGTTATAGTCTCACTAATCCCTGAGGCTTCATTTATCTGTTTTAGGTCTATGTCCTC
The DNA here is from genome assembly GCF_001698545.2 of Rhinopithecus bieti. Lineage (NCBI taxonomy): Eukaryota > Metazoa > Chordata > Mammalia > Primates > Cercopithecidae > Rhinopithecus > Rhinopithecus bieti. The sequence goes on from NW_016814088.1 coordinate 2,316,104, forward strand.
TTTGTTTTTCAGACAGGGTAATTTCTATTACTCTTTCTTTTTTTTTTTTTTTTTAGACGGAGTCTTGCTCTATCACCCAGGCTGAAGTCCAGTGGTGCCATCTCAGCTCACTGCAAGCTGTGCCTCCTGGGTTCTTGCCATTCCCCTGCCTCAGCCTGCCGAGTAGCTGGGACCACAGGTGCCCACCACCACACCTGGCTAATTTTTTGTATTCTTTTTAGTAAAGACGGGGTTTCACTGTGTTAGCCAGGATGGTCTCGATCTCCTGACCTTGTGATCCTGTGATCCACCTGCCTCAGCCTCCCAAAGTGCTGGGATTACAGGCATGAGCCACTGTGCCTGGCCAATTTCTATTACTCTTTATTCCAGTTTCCTGATTCTTTTCTCTGTTGCTTTCATTTCATTATTGAGGCCATCCTTTGATTTTTTTCACTTTGGTTAATTTGTTTTTTCAGTTAGAGAATGTTAACTTGTTTCTTTTCATATTATCAATTTATTTACTGGGACTTTCTATTTCTTTCATGATAATTTCTATATATTTTTGGTATGTATCTTGGTATGATACATGGTTGTCTTTTAATATTCAAGTTAAATTATTCCTAGTTCTTTGTATGACAAGTTATTTTCTATTGAAACCTGTACAATATGGGCCTTACATTAAGAGATTTTGATCTCATTAAGCCCTTCTGTTTTAGCCGTCTTCTTCTGATACTTCTCTAGCAGGGGAAGTATGAAGAATACCACCTCATTACTGCCAGGTAAGGGCAGATGTTCCCTACTCAACTTCCATTGATACCCAAGGGTGGTGACTCTGTTGTTACTGCTGAGCAAGGGGTGTGAATTCTGGCTCCCGAGTGGGCCTCCACTGATACCTCGCTGGTTGGCACAGGTTCTGTTCTTCACTGGAACTCTGCTAACGTCATGGCTGAAAGACATTACCACTGAGTGTGGTCGGAAATGTTATCACTGACTTCCACTAGGCCTACTCTGGCATAATTTCTTCAGGGACAGTAAGGTGCACTTTATTACTACTGGGTGTGAGTGGAAGTTTGGGGTCCCCACGTGTTCTTCACTGACACTATAGAGGTGGGGGTGTATAAAGGAGCCCCTTTATTGAAGATAAAAATTCCTGGCTCCCTACTTGGCCTTCTCTGATGCCACCCAAGCAGTTGGGAGAGGAGGTGGCAGGCATGGGAGTTTGGAGCTCCTCTTACTGCCTTGGAAGGGCTCCCAGTTTGGCCTTTGCTGGTATGGAGGGAGGGAGGCTACAGGTTTTTTTGGTGATATTTCTTCAGCTGGAGCAGAGCAATTATTACCTAAAAGTTTTCTGTCCTTCTAGGTTGCTCCTTTCTATGTCTTTTGGATAGAGGAAAAAGGCTTTTTACTGAAGTTTATTTTGTTTGTGCCTGTTGTCATTTCTTGATTGCTGGCTTCTTCAGCTCCAAGTCTGGGATATGAGGCAAAAAGAAAACCCAGAGAAATCACCATCATGCTGTTCCTTGAATCCTAAAGTCCCTAACTGATCTATCTTCTCCTCACCTTTCATAGACTTTTAACGTTTGCTTCATATATAATTTCTAAGTATTTTAGTTGTACTCAGCAAAAGGAATAATTGTACTTAGCAGGAAAAGTGTATTTATCTTTATGTTAAGTTTTCTTAGTTGTCCTATGGCAAAGCAAAAATTACACTGCATGAAGTTAAATAATCAAGGAAGACTTTATTCAAGGCTATTACAACAGAGGAGAGGTCAGAATTGAGTCTGAAGTCAACTCTACTGAAACAAAGGGCTAGAGAGCTTTTAAGTATTGAAGTGGGAGGAGATAATAGGATGTGTTTGCTAATTGGCTTTACCCAAAGAAAAGAATACTTTCTCATACTTTTATGACAGGAAGTTGTTTTATAATTTGGAGCAAGGTGGCATTGAAGTTAAACTCCTATCTTCTGGTAGCAACTGGAAGATAGGAGCACTATCTTCCTTGATTACATTGCAAAAAGATGGTTCCCAGGGATTGGAAAGAAACTTTTAAATGATTTGCACCTCAAAAGAATAGGGGAAGAATTTATAGTTACAAGTTTTCTAAAAAACATGCTTTAAAAGGGGAATCAGAGGCCTAGTGTCAGGTAAAATCATCTTCTAAACTTCAGTCCAGTTGAGGGGAATGTTAAGAGTATCTTTGTCACCTACAGGTGATAAGTGCTAGACTTTGTCTACTCATAGAATGGCTCCTCTTCTTCTGTTTCTGATATGCACACACTGTAGATTACATGCATAAGCATTATTATCATCCATTGCCTTCTGCCATTTATTTTCCTAAAGCTAAGTGGTGTCTTTAATATGTACCTGAGGAGAAACCTACTATATATAATGGGTATGCAAGTGAAAGCTAAGTACAACAATACAGACCTGTAGAAGAATGCTTAATAGAGCCATCTCATTTTCCCTCTCTATATCAGTTCTGGCTTCCTCCCTTGGACTTGTGATTTCTGGCTGATACATTCAGATGTGTCTCTGCATTGTCTGGAATAATCTTCTGCTTCTGATTCTACTACCTGACTTTCTCTTGCCTACCAGTTAGCACAGAGAGTCTGATTCCTGGATGAACATCTTTTTTAAAGAAAAAACCCCTCAAATTTTGTATTTGACAAGACCTGCCTTACAGGGTGAGATATCAACAAGGTAATATACACCACTATCCTAATCATGTGCTAAGGATTAGGGAAAGGGTATGAGAGCAGCTGGCAAGAGACTACTAAAATCCTGTAATTTGCCTTTTACCTTTCTAGAGAGAATCCATATTCAAATGGCCAAGTTTCTTTTAAATGAGAGAATAGAGTTTAGTAAGCAATGAAAGTTGTAAATGTTTGTAAAGTTTTACAACACTACTACTTCATACAAAGAAATGAAATAAAGAACCAGAATGTGTACATTTACCTCTTATTGAACTTACGATTCAATATGAGTATTGGCAGCCTTAAAAAACAAACCTTACCCATATCTCAGAGGCCACATTCATCTTTTAGAAGCTAAAAGGTTTGCATTGTTTTAAATAAAGAGCTTGAGTGTTGTCAAAGGTTGCTTCAGATCTCTCTCTTTCTTGGACTTGCTTAAGAAATGAATGATGCATGGAAGGACTTCTTGCACAAATGCACATTTTCATAAACTTATGAGCACAGAAGCCCACAGTGCAAAGAAATACATTTTTTGTGTGTGTTTCAAATGGCTCTCATATAGTGATTATTATAAACACAGGAAAACATGTATTTTGCATAGAGGCTGTATTACAGTATTTAAAAGCGGCCTGATAATTGACATTACCTTATTTTCTCCTTTCAAAGGACCCCACCAGGGACATATACCTTAAAAATTATTATTTAAAAGACCACGGTATAGTCTTGAAAAACACTGAGCAAAAGAGAAGGAATCTGAATCCAAGTCTAGGTTTGTAACAATCTTGGTGCAAAAACTTGGGGAAGATATTTCATTTCTTTAAACTTGATTTACTATATTTAGGACTGCACAGATTTTTATTAAGGTAGTATTTATTGAGGAAATGACATACATTTATTTCATGTTTTAATCATGCTAAAAGGGCCTTTTCTACATGTCATATCTGGGATCATGATTTGATCTTTGCTATTTTTGAATCTACACAGAATAAAAACTATAGTGGGATTTGTTAATATAACACTACCTTGTTTCACTAGAGGGCAGTATGGCAAATTAGACCATCTCTGTTAAATGTCTTCCATGTGAAATATCCCAGATGAATTGGTAAAAGGTATATAAATTTAAGGCACTTTCAAGACTAGCCCACCCAATATAGTGAAACCCTGTCTCTACTAAAAATACAAAAATAGACGGGTGTGGTGGTGTGTGCCTGTAGTCCCAGCTACTTGGGAGGCTGAGGTAGGAGAGTCACTTGAACCTGGGAGACAGTGGTTGCAGAGAGCTGAGATTGTGCCGTTGCACTCCAGCCTGAGTGACAGAATGAGACTCTTCCTCAAAAAAAAAAAAAAAGAAAAAAGGTACTGTTTGACAACATTATCAGATTTTCTAATCTTAGAACATGCATGATTTGAGAATATCCAGAAATTTTTTTGCTATTGTTGTCCCAAAGGTCACAGAGCCAGTGAGTGATAGTACTAGGGTATTTCAACCTTAACTCTCTCCTCTTGGAGACTCAGCACTTCATACTTACATATTATGTGCTCAGCTGGAGTGTGGATTTTGAGTGCAAGGAGTCCACAGATTGAGAGATCTGTAGTAAGGGCTGCAGTAATAGTCAAGCAAAAACACGCAATAGGAAAACATATTCTAGACTAAGTTGGATCTTTCTGTTTGTTTTTTGAGATGGAGTCTCACTTTGTCAGGCAAGTTGGCATGCAATGGCGCCATCTCAGCTCACTGCAAAATCCGCCTCCCGGGTTCAAGAGATTCTGCTGCCTCAGTCTCCTGAGTAGCTAGGATTACAGGCGCCCACCACCACGCCTGGCTAATTTTGTATTTTTAGTAGAGACGGGGTTTCACCATGTTGGCCAGGCTAGTCTTGAGCTCCTGACCTCATGATCCACCCGCCTCGGCCTCCCAAAATGCTGGGATTACAGGTGTGAGCCACCGCGCTGGGCCTAAGTTGAATCTTAAATACTACCTTGTTTGTGGTTTGTGACTTATAATTATGTGATTGAAAAAGAGTTTGCCTTTGTGTTAGGTATTCAAAGATTCTTATGTATATCAATTTTATTTATCCATAAAACGGATGTAGAGAGTTAAGCACTGCTATTGCTTGACATACTCTTCTGGACTTAGTTTCCTTATCCATGAAATGAAGAAGTTGGAATAAATGTGGTAAACGTAGTTCTTCCCATATGTAATAACCTTGATGCTGTAAAAGTTTAAAGGACAGGGGTCCGGGCACGGCGGCTCACGCCTGTAATCCCAGCACTTTGGGAGGTCAAGGCTGGCAGATCAGGAGATCAGGAGATCCGGAGATCCTGGCTAACATGGTGAAACCCAGTCTCTAACAAAAATACAACAAAACTAGCCGGGCGTGGTGGTGGGCCCCTGTAGTCCCAGCTACTCAGGAGGCTGAGGCAGGAGAATGGCGTGAACCCGGGAGGTGGAGCTTGCAGTGAGCCACCATCGCCACTGAACTCCAGCCTGGGCGACAGAGCGAGACTCTGTCTCAAAATAAAAAACAAAAAAAATTTAAAGGACAGGGAGTTCAGTTCATCTAGAAACTGAAATCCCAACTGATGAAAGCAGTAACTACCTCTAGGTTATGAGTGATAAAAAGAAAACGATGACTTGCAACTCTTTTCCTTAAGGTTCAGGGTTGTGAGAGTTATTCGTGTCTTCACTTTCATTAAACTAGGATTTATCACAAGGAAAAACATGCCCAGGTAACTTGCATGCATTGTATAGTCTAAGAATTCTGCTTTGATTTTCACTCTTTTTTGCTCTCTCTCTCTTACTCCATCTTTCTCTCAAAGTGAGAATCTGAAAAATCCTAACATTTGCCCCCTTTTTTTTTTTTATAGCCAGTGTTCCGCTGCTAAGTCTGTATTGGTCTATGATCCAATTAGACATGGCTGAGTAGGAGAATTTTTTGATTTAGCTCATAGTCAACTGTGTTTGAAGTACCTAGAAAGGGGATATGGGCACAGCAGGCCCCCGACGAGTAGATGGTTCTAAAATATCCCTTGTTGTGAGTTTCTTGGGAAAATGTTCAAATGGAGTTGGAGACCCTGGAACTCTCATTTAATCATTCTCTTCTTTCTGGAACGGGTGAGTCTAGTAGATTATGGCCAGTTTTCCTAAGCAGAGAATGCCATAAGCCCCTTGCTGTTTCTTAAAAGCAAAGCTGTATTTACACCAAGTGGGTATGAATAACATTTTTAAATATCCTGCTAAAACACAATTAGATTAGAGATTCTGTTTGCTTTCACTTTTTAATTCAATCATGTGTTGCTTAATGACAGGGATGCTTTCTGAGAAATGCATCAGGCAATGTCATCATTGTGCAAACATCATCGAGTGTACTTAAACAAACTTAGTATAGCCTACCACACTTGTAGCCTATGGCTTTTTGGCTACAAACCTGTACAACATGTTACTGTACTGGATAATGTAAGCAATTGTAACACAATGGTAAGTACTGATATATCAACACATCTAAATATATGTAAAATATAGTAAAATTATGATATGATCTCATGAGATGCCATCATATATATGGTCCATAGTTGACCAAACTCTCATCGCACATACAATGGATAGGTTGGGGGAAAATTATTTATTCATAGATAGATTAGTGGAAAAATTATCCATCCTTTTGTATCTCAAATAAGGTAAAAGGAAGTTTTCATTGGCTTCCATCAAAAGCCTAAAATTTCTGCCTTGAAAAGGAATTAATACTCCTCCATTTGTTAGAACCTCTGTTTGTTAGGCGCTGAACTAGAAACTGGGTCCCGACCCAGGTCATTATCTGTAACCATTAAGAAGAATCAGCTACTGAGTTTGGGCGAATTTAGGTTTTAGAAGAACCCCTTAATCTGGGCAGAGAAGTTGGAGGCAGGGCTGAGCATTCTAACATTTGGATATTCTTTGATATTGCATGCATTTGATATGTAATAAAGCTTGGGAGTGCTTTAACCAGCCAGCCTCTGGTTCTTGAAGCCCTCAGTTTTTGCTTCTATGTCATCAAAAGATTTGAAAGGTGGATAGGTCTAGGGAAGGAAGACATTTCTAATGTTTGCAGGTCCTAGTAAAACATCTACTCGCATATTAAATTCTAGGTATTGAGAACCAATTGCCTCTACCGGTCAAGGTTTTCATACTTCCATTTTCCCCCCTTTTCTTTCTTTCTGGAATGTATTTTGTCTTTTTCCTTTTTGCTTGGCAATTTCCCATTACTTAGAGACTGATTATGAGTATGTTCCTCAATAGCTCGGAGGCTCTATTTTTCCGTATGCAAATCAAAGATAATAGTAACTGTCTTACCTACTTCAAAGGGTATATGTGAGCAACAAAAAAGGATATATTAAAATGTGCTTTTGATAGCGATGTCCTCATTAGATGAATAATAGCCGCAGTAGTAGTAATATCTGTGAGAATGACAGTGGTAGTAGTCCTTATTGTTAAAACACATGGGCCAGTGGTGGTTTTGAAAGAGGTGTGATTTAGAAAAGAGTATACCTGTTGATATATTTGTATTTCTTTAGTCCTTTACCATAGTCAGTTGACATTAGATTCTCTAAGTTTCCTAAACTCTGGTTGTATTTTGTCTTGACTAAAGTTTTGCCAGGAAAAATATTTCATTCCTGGAAGCCAAATTAGAAGAGAAATTCTCTGTCCTATTTCACATAGCAATGGTCTGTTAATCAACTAAATGTTAATGGAAAATTTTCCCAAAACTTTAAGAGTGGTAATAATTACCACTCTTATTCTGTCATGATTATGGAGCTAAAAAAAATAGCGATGAACTATTAGAGCTGGATTGGAAATTCATTTTGTGGATGAGAAAACTTAGACCTACCAGTGTTGAGACTTAGCCAAGCTTTCAAAGCTGGTTATCGATAAACACAGCAGTAGACGCTATGACTTCAAACTCCTAGATTATTCTCTTTCACTATAATCTTTCAGATATCTTTCATTTTTTTATCCTTAATGGCAAGGTACTTATACAATCTTAGTTTAAGGAAAAATAAAACATGCCAGCATGGGTAAATTCATTATCTGGTTAAATAGACTCTTTTCTATGAGAGATAAATTATGTCAATTTGTGTTAACTATTGTTTAATATTTCTAAGTGAGGTTGTCTCAGATATAAATGGTGTTAAAGGAAAAAACACAAGATGAAAGCAAGCAAATAATTATGTGTAAGGCCCTTCAGTACGTCCTTAAAGCCTTTTCTTGACATTTGTGGCACCAACTGCTTATTAGGCTGGCGTTCTCTTCCTGGCATCCCTTCCTCTCTCACGGTGCCAATCCTCCATTATCACTTCTGCAGAGACAGGCAAGCATCCACTCCAGACAGAGGTCATTTCACATCCTGGTTTTGCCACTTTCTAGTTCTGTGCTTTTTACTTCTTTGTGTCTCTATTCCCCAGAGATAAAATAGGGGTAATATTAATGCCTGCATTGCAAGGTTATTGTGAGAAATAAATGAGGAAATCATCTGAAACCCTTAGAACAGAACCAGGAACCTGACAGGCACTTAATAAATACTGACTTTTTATTTTCTGCCATCACATTCCTCTTCCATTGTTGCTCTCCTCTCTAAATGGAAATGATAATAAGTTAAAATTGAAAGGCCTGTGGCTCGTCTAAGGGGAACTGTTACATGAAGAGAAACTAAAGTTTAGAGATGCTCTGTAAGTTTCCTAGGTTAGAAGCAGAAGAGGCATTAGAAGTTAATTCTCCTGCAGATCATATGAGATTTCAATGGCTGGATGGTGAGGGCTGAAGGAAGTCTCTTTATTTCCTTTTTCCTCTCTTCCCGCCCGTCCTGCGGAGTGTAGCAAGTCACAGTATTTGGGTGCCCAGTATTGATGTTTTAGGATTTCTGGCCAGCTTTGTAGTACATATTGATGTCCCTGATAACATCAATCATCATTTTAAAAAGTTATATATTTTGTGGCCTAAGAAGAGTCCAGTTCTGTGAATTAGGTGAAATATATAATTGTTTATTTGGTGCCACTGTCAAACACAGGTGGGGTATTTTTTCTGCTTTCATGTAGAAAACAGGAAAAAAGTAAGAGATAAACTAAAATTTAGGTTTAAAGAATGACGTGAGTCTTCGCAACAGCAACATTTTCTGAAAAATGTAATTCTAACTGATAAACATTAGTGATTGCTCAGTTGATGTTTGGAATCTTCAAAAAAACAATAACTTAGAAATGTACAGGTGGTACTAACAACAGAACATTAAAAATTGCTGCTGCTTTCTCACTTCCTGTTACTGAAAAAGAAAACTATCTTCCTTTGTGATTTCTACCTGACATTGCAAGAGTTATGAAGGCAGTAGTGCTTCGTATACTTGTAAAATCCCCTTCAAGCTCTTTACATTTAGTTCCTCTGTCAAAATATCAAAAAAAGTTTATTATAGTTTTATTTAATAGGATGATAAATTAATGATTTCATGAAGCCATTTTTTATAATATCATCTAATAAATGATATTGTAACATGACATTCTAATTTTTAATACTGTTTAGGTGAGAAAAGAAGAGACAGTGCATGCAAAATATGGATATTTAAATTAGCAATTGACAATAAATGTGAAAGTTGCAGCTTGAGAAATGGGCTTCTAGAAAAAAAAATGAAGCAAGCCAGACTGCTATGTGAGAATAATTATATCATGTAATTTGCATGCAAATATATTTAAACTAAAGAAATAATTTTAACTTATTCATAGCATAAAATCGACTTTGTATTGCCATTATTCCCTACCTAAAATATGTGCTATAAATCATGCTTTTAATGTCTAAGAGAATAGCTGAGGTGAAAATACAGTTTTCTCCCAGATGTACAAAATGCAATTGAATATTCCACGTTGAGAGAGGTAATTCTCAATTACAGCATATTGGAATTACTTGATAATCCATTATATGTAAGTAGTTTAAGCAAAATGTGCCTCTTTACAACAAATTAGCTTTTCTTCAAAGGATGTATTTCTACTCTTTGTGTAAGGTAATAACTATTTATTTATAAACTATAAAACATATAGCACTGTTATGCCTACAGCACTCAGAAATTACTAGGCTATATATTCATTAAAGAGAAGTAATTACTTTCCAGATATCTTGCCTACAATCTTTTATTGACCTCATAATGCAATTTCTATGCTTAATAGATTGATGCAGCTGTTTATGAAATTCTTTTCACAACATATGAGTTTGCTACACAAGTTCAGTAATAATTCAGACAGGCATACTCGCTTAATAAGCTTAACAGGCAGGAACACAGAGCCTCCCCTACGTAGGAAAATATCAGTTGATAGCCCTAAGGATATGGAAAAGGAGGGCAAAATGATAAAATGTTTTATGGTAATTGATTTGTAATTGTTACTGCCCACATTTGGTCTCACTGGGAAATAACAGTTTTTGAGGATAGTCAATAAAATTGTTTGAATTCTGATGGAAAAGACATTTGCAGAGTTTAAATTCATTTTCTTAAAGATGCCACAAAAATATTAATCACTATGGGTATGAAGATATGGGAGCGATAACAGCAATGATACTGCAACAACACTTTCTCCTTCCTTGGTGGGGTATTTTGTATTTTTAAATTTACCTGCTCTATGTTGTGTCACAGGGTTTTCATTCAATATTTTCTGACAAGAAAACAAGGTATCGATATGAAATAAAAGCGTGAATGCAAACCTCATTGGAAGAGCAAGCAAAATTGAAGAAGAAGTCTATTATGTGAATTTAAATTATAGTAGTTTAGAAATGGTCGCTGCTTTCTATTAACATAGCAAATTGGCAGATTTATTAAAAATGACAAACCTTGAGCATCTATAAGAATGGATGTGTCTACATATTGACATATATATATTATTATAATTGTGTATATTATATAAGCACTTCAGGCAAACAAAATGAACAATTACAAGGAAATGATTAAAATATATTTAAAAGTTAAAGTGATACATAAATTCTTACGTTTCTATATGCTGAAACGAAGACAACTATTTGTTTAGAAATATGCTGTAGTTTTAATTGATTTCTGCTCATTATTCTAGTCTAGATAAAGAACATATTTGGAGATAGGAAAATGTGTGATTCTGATATAACCTTCCTTAATTATAAATTACCTTTATTTTAGGAAGTCTTAAAAGGCAAAATGTTGGTATCCATCTTATTGTTTTCCTGTTTCTGGTTAACAAAAGACAAAAAATTCAAGCAACATTTTAAAAGAATATTTATCATGATGATGAAGTGATTAGATCTAAAACTTTGGTATTCAACCACTTTAAAACTGGACTGCAACTTTGGTCAGGGAAAATACTAATCAGTGTTCTCTGCTTAGTATTAGTATCATATGGTGGTATCATTTTTTATTAACATAATACAAATATCCTGTGCAGTGCTACCTCCTTCATTGCTTGCGGCTTCAGAATCAAAATGTCACAGCAAATTTTACTTTCACTAATAGATTGAGACTTGTACATTACATTAGTCAGAGTGAACAGTATTGTGGTATTATGCCAAAATGGCAAAAGCAGGCACATACAACAATACCCTAAATTACAGCTTGGTTCTCCTCCATCGCCAAACAATAACAAAAGGATAAGAAGCTTGGGTAGTTTATTACCTTTTCTGAGAAGTTTCACCCTTCTGCAACTTCTCTATATGCATTGTCAAAATATCACATTATACAATTCACTGGAAGTGAACTTATTGCTAAATACCCATTAGGTTCCCAGGAGATGCCTTACATTAATTGTTTAGTGAAAGCACCCTTAGGCTATCACCAGGGAAGCACATTTAATGCATAAAAAGAGAAGTTGACAGAGATCCCTGTAGAACAAGATGCATCTACCAAGCTCAAGACTTCTCTAGGAAGAATCCTATGAGGCAGAGTCGAGGATGGTTACTTGGGGTCAGGGTAGTTTTTCTTCTTTTTTTTTCCTTAGTAGCACAAACATAGAAGTCGTGTGGGAGGGGACAAAACGATGCTAGAAAATGATTAGAAAAAGGCTACTCTGTAATTGTAAACAGAATTAGCTTAAGTATCTTGGTTCTGAGGCATCGATGTAGTTTACAGGCAGAAAAAGAATTGCAAAAGTTAGAGACGAAGGGTATTATTAATGATGTTATAAAAAAAGAACAACGGCAAACAGTAGAGGGAAGAAAGATAAGTTTTAAAGTTTATGAGACGAAAGTGACTGGTAGCAAAGTTTTAGGCTAATGGCCAAATAGTTTGATAGAGGGAGAAAAGTCAAGTCACAAAATGAATGACAATGAATTCTGGCAAAATATGTTTTCATGTCTGTCTGCCACATTGCCTCTCAAAAAGTTTCTCGTTCTGAATATAGCAGATTTTTATCGCTCCCTTGTTTAATTACAATTGCTGGTAAAACTATTGTACATCTATTATGCACTATTATGTTTGTTTATTTCACATCATTTTGCTTAGAATGTTTCTAAAAAGGAAATGTAAAAAAGCAAACAAAATATGTGCTTAGTGTCATAAACCCCTCCACCTCCCTTTTGTATGCAGTACTGAAAAAATTCCACTAGAGGGGGCACTAGTAAAACAAGAAGCAAGATTTTAAACTTTTTCATTCTTTTCTCTTAGAGGTGAATATGACTCCCTTCCCTCATACCTGGACAGGAATATTTTGAGGAGGTTATAGGAAAGCAGTGGATATGCCACATGAAAATAATTTTTAGATCTTTAAAATACTTCTATTAACCTTTTTTAAAATTTAATGTTAATGTGCTGCAGTTAAATATCAACCTAAAGAACATAAATTCTTGGTTAAATATAGATAGAATTTTATGTATGTTTATATTATGACTACTGAAAGCTGAAGTCTTAAAGAAAAGATGTTTGGCCATGTGACTTTTCTTTAGGGACTCTCATCATTACATATGCGAATAAATGACCAGAATGATTCTTCAGTTGTCAAATTGAATTTACCTGAGGCACAGGCATGGTCTTAGCTTCTGTTGTTTTAATCACAGAAAAAAAAATTTTTTTTAAGCTAATAGAAAATATGTCATCTGACACTTAATTTTATTACGTGCCAAAAATTTGCCAAGCATTATAAACCTTGACATAACCATGAGTTTGAGCTGTGTTTTATTACTGTTATTTTTCTTAAGTCATATTCATTTATGAAACTTCCTTAGTTAGTGAGTAACAATGCTAGCAAGACAGGGAGACCCTTTGATGTCAGAAGGTGTGAGTGGCATCCTGAGAATCTACTGTGAGCTTTGGCACCAGTGAGGAAAGGCCTGCCCACAAAGAGCTCCAGCCAGTCTCTCTTCCTAAACTCCTACATTTCCTAATACATAAGATTGACAAAAACTTTAATAGTCAAATGTTGTAAAATGCCATGTGATATCAGATTAAATAAAATCATCTGTCCTAAATCCTTATCATAACACCTGGTAGAATATGTGTATTCAATAAATGTTAGCAAGAATTTTGAATTACCATTCATTCAGAGTCAATCTTTGTATCTTGAAATATATAGTTTGTTTAGATTTTTATGTTGTGCTACCTTTCTTAGTATTTCTATCCCATCTTTTTCTGACATTACCTAACACAGCTTTTCTAGAGGAAACTGGCTACTCCTTGCTTGAAGATTCTTTCTACCCTGACATACTAAAATGTTATGGGTTGGTATTTCTTATGCCTTGCTTTTGGTAGACTGCCAGTATTTTCTACAAATGTCAGAAGAATGTTTTACAAAATTATGTGTAAGTTCCCCTAGCCATCAAAATTTCATTGTCACTAAAAATAGCTCTGAGGAGAATAACCATCATGTGCTATATATCAGAGTCATTAGAACATTTGATCTGGAATATGTTCTGGGAAATTATTGAGCACAAATGCCTCAAACAAATGGAATCTGAGGCCTAGAAGAGTTAAATGACTGCCTAAGGTCACACACTAGTAGTCATGAGCTGGGCCACAATTCAAACTGGTGTCTCTGTTCTCCTCTCCTCAGATTCTTTTTTTTTTTTTTTTAACTTAATTTATAGAATTGATCATTTCCTTGTTTGATCTGGGAAATTAAAAAAAAATTTTGTGAGTAGATACAAGGTGATGAAATGTCTCAGACCTAACAAACATTAGCATAGCACTTCAGAGTTGATGAAATCCTTTTCAAAATATGGCCACCTTTAATTCATGCCTTGGTGGTAGGTGATGGAATTTTTACGTTCACTTATACCACAAGAAAACTTTTGTCATATCTTTAATCAACTTTTTCATTCTGTTTTCACTAATTCCAATAGTAAAGTAAGGGGTGATACCCCTATTATGCAAAACACTATAGTTTAGGTGGACAGACCGCAACTTTCTTAAATGGTTATTTAGGGTACTCAGCTCACTGGTGCTATTATACAAGGATTTTTTTCCCTCCTCTGTTTTCCTGTTCTGTGACCTCAGGTTTGTAATGGACACGAAGAGTTGTGTTGGCGTTTAGTGCCTGGGGCAGTGCCACCAACATGGAGAGCTGTCATGATATCTCCACTCCTTTGATCCCTTTCCTCCAGCCTAAAGGAGGGAGGGAAAGAGGAGGGGGCAAAGATACTACTTTGATCTCTAATTCTCTGTGGCCAACCGCTTTTCTCCATCTCTTTTTCAGAACATACCTACTGACTCCCTTGGGGCTAGTTTGGTGAATTACAGAATTTCAGCATTAGAAGAAACTGTAGAGACTTCACATTCAACTATCTTAGTTTGTAGATTCACAATGATTAAAATGACTAGCCCAGGGCCATTCAGTACCTTATCTATGTATTCATTAAACATGGTATTTTAAAAAAGATTCTACTGTGTTGCCAGGGTTGCACAAGTAGATAGTGGAAGAGGCAGAAATGACATTTAGTTTTTTTGAGTCAAAGCCCAGTGTTTTCTCTTAGCCATGAAGCTTCCCATAAAACTATTGACCATGTTGTCAATATTAAACCAACAATTCAATTCTGAGTCTTTGACTTAACTCGTTTATTTTTTTAAAGTAGGCTGAAAATTTTATTTTTGGGGGAGCTGTTCTTCAATGTTTAGATGTTTAGTGAAATATCTGACTAATAGTAATAAAACTTGTTAAAATGAATTCTAATTTGTATGGAAGTCTGTTATTTGCTTAGAAACAACAGAAGTGGTTTTTCCATATGATACATTCACCATAAAATAGCCTTCCCAAAGTATACTTTACTTCCACTTTCCCATAATTTAAACTTGCATGATTGTTTTAATTTTTGTTAACTACTAGAGATCATATTATTTCACAAATAATCTGTGTGCTCAATTTTTTGAGCCTAATAAAGATTGCCAACCCTATACAGCTAGGGACAGTCACTGGTACATGATGCAATTATACTAGTACTTCCAAACAAACGATCCTGTCTGACTAGTTTATGTTGGGAATTTTTATTGTTTCACAGTTCCTTGCTGAGTTTAGGATAAAGAGACAGATGAGGAGGAACCCAATTACTAGGCAATATATTTAAAAATATTTAGTTATCCAAGTAAGTAAACTTATTGTCACAGGACCTTGAGTGATTGGCTGAAAGAGCACATTTTGATACAGGGAAAGAAGTAAGAGGTTGAAAATAATACCTAAGGACAGGTAGAATATTGCACCAGGCCCAGCCAGGGGGCACTGGGGGGACAGTAGGCACCAGGGGATGGTGGAAATGAGTGTGTCCAAAGGAATTAGGAAGACGGTAAAACAGAGAAATGAAGGTCCGTAGATTAAAACAAAACAAAACAAAACAAAACAAAACAAACATTGGCCCTCATTTACTTTTTTTCCTTTCTTCAGTCATTTTTAGTGGCTACAATGTACAGGACATTATGCTAGTTCTTTAAAATAGTGGTAAGCTTGTATTTTCATTCTAGCCTCTAGTATAACAAGTGAGTTGGCTACAAAATAAAACATCTGAGAAGTAAATATATATTCTAACCCTACAGGCAAAAGCCACACTGTCTATTTGCACCTTTGCCTCAGTCTGTCCTTCATCCTTTCCCTGGCTGCTTGTTCAGAGGACACCATTAGGATGAAAGGGCAGAAGTGTGGAAGTGGGAATGGGGAGCTGTTTCCACCCACAGAATTGTCAACAGGTACGCACGTAGCATCTGCGACTCCGGGAGAGCTGACAGGCTAGGAGCCAGCTGTAGCTTACACTTGAAAATAATAATAATATCCACTTAGGGGTATGGAATTATTTATCACCACTGGTGGAATTTTTGCCAAAGGCAAGAAATGAAAACATCCGATGAAAAATGTCCTCAGTCCACAGCCCATCACACTCACGCACTGTACAAACTGATTAACTCTCTGGCTGAGAATAAACTGTACTATAGTTATTACTATTATTATTTTTAAATATTCTTTTCAAAGACTTTGGGAATTATAAGAATTGGAGCCAACACAGTAATGGACAAGATTTGTATAAGCAAATTTAATAACAGAGCTTGTATTAAATTGATGTCTCTGAGGGGTCCTTCCTTTCTTCCTTCTTTCTTACTTTCTTCATTTTTCTCTTGCTCTTCTACTCTCTTCCTTCCCGTAGTCATTCTGGGGCCCAAGACAGGGGTGGGAAGCTGATGAGTGCTGGGATAAATACTTACTGGTGGCATTTTAATAAAATCTGTAAGTGAGCATTTTATCTGGCTATGTTTATATGCTGAGTGTATATTGGTACATATGTGGGGGCTATTGGTATGTTCCTGAACTCAGCTTGACTTATTTATTTATTCTCATCCTGAGGTACTGTTTGTGTGCTATAAGCCACTGCCAAGCATTTGTATGTATGTGACTGGGCAAAGTAACCTGCTACTCAGGCCAGGCAACTCTGTGAAATCGGGTTACTGGATTTCTTTCTCTGTGAGAAAAGTCCATGGCCAAGGGTCTTGTTTCTGTATAGTGTTCAGCCTGCGTTCTCATTTGAGACCCTGGCTTTAGATTTCTAAAGTGGGTTTGTGAGCACCTCATTTGGCCCCACCTGTCTCTCAGTCTGTATTTCTC
The DNA here is from genome assembly GCF_001698545.2 of Rhinopithecus bieti. Lineage (NCBI taxonomy): Eukaryota > Metazoa > Chordata > Mammalia > Primates > Cercopithecidae > Rhinopithecus > Rhinopithecus bieti. The sequence goes on from NW_016814088.1 coordinate 2,332,815, forward strand.
CTTGTTTGTGTTCTTGGCATTTGGACTGCTTTTTGTGTCGTTTTGTTTTGTAAATGTCTGTTTCAGATCCTGCTCTATTTCTCTTATCTGGGAATCATTTTAACCCTAAATCATTGGAGTTCATTTTTGTTTTTATTCTGAGTTTCACAAACCAGCCAGTCCCTGGGAGATCCCTGTTCTTTGTTCTCCTATTCTGACCCCTGAAGGAGCCACGGAACCGCCATGTCAGAAGGAGACTGGGCTTGCTTTTCTTCTGTTTTCTCCTTCTTTTTTATGTATTTCTTCCTCTCCCGTTCTCTTCAGTTCTACATTTCCTTCTCTTTTCTCATTTCCTTTTTTTCCTCTGTCTCTTCGATTTATATGAGTATGCAAAAATGTCCAGAGTGGATTATTTGGGATGTGCCTAATTATCAGCGTCGATATGGTATCACAATGGGGATACCAATTACATGACTTAAATTTAACCAGTGCAGGGCCTCACTTTGCTATTTCTTCCTGAAGTAAAAAAATAATTCTTATGGAAATGAATCTTCTAAAATCTAAAGTTAGCCCAAGATGCAATGCATGGATTTGGGGAACATTCTAGGGTATGAATTAAAAATTGCTACCATAAGTTAAAAAAAAAAACTCTGGATGAAACAAAATAAATTAATAAAAATAATGTTTATAAAACAACACTTAATGTACATTTTTTAGTGTTCATGCAAATGTCCTTTGGGCTCCACATTTTATTCTGTTGAAAAACATGTAACAATTCATATGAAGCTTCACATTATATGTAAATTCTTATTTTCTTTTAAACATATGAGCAAATTTTTTTAATAACATGGAAAAAGTGAAGTTCACATCTTAACTGAAAAAATATATAGAAATACAGAAAATTTGTTTTAGAATGTAGTACATAATTGTGAATCTTCAAATGATAAATCTCATAAATAATATTTTTTAAAACATTAAATAAATTTTACTGAGCACTATTTCTAGAATTGTAGAATTTTTCTGTTCACTTTTATAAGAAATGGCTCTCAAAAGAGAAATAGTAAAAAAATTCTAAATATATGTTCATGTTTTTAATCCTGAAATCCAGAAATTTTGGGAGCCCTAAGTTTTAAAAAATTAATTTGGTATCAAAATTGACCAGAACTGACAGGAAGCTATTTATAGTCTTTATTTATCTGAGTTATTATGAATATTCATATATTTTGCTACAGAAATGTTAATGTGTTCAATGACGATCCAGCCCCAGGCTCTACTGAGCATTCTACATAATGTACAGTATACTGCATTCAAAATTTTGCAAACTTCTGAATTACAAAATACATTTGGCTCCATGTTTGAGGTAAGGGCTTGTGGACCTGTTGATGGATTATATTTTTGAGGTGGGTTATAGTTTTTTGGAATCTAAAGAGAATAAATCACATTCAGAAAAAAAATTGTGGATTGGGTAGATTGGTCACTGAATAATATTTTTTAAATGGAACTTATTTTTCTGCCACATATACTAAGGAAAACCATTTTGAAGTGACAGCATACTATAGTATCTGTGCAGCATTGTTCTAACCACGTTGAAAATTAGATAAATCATCTTTGTAAATATGCTAGTGACTCTTAAAAGAAACAAAAAGGTAAAGCAAAAGATCATTAAGAAACTTTGATATCTGGTTTATTTTTAAAATACCATTATATATACTGTACATTTACTTTTGTTCAAAGGTAAAACTATTATTGAAATCATTTTCTTTTTAACTCAAGGAGTTTCTATTAAGCATGTCTTTTGAAATTCCCTGGGAAGTGCACCGTGCTCTGATCATCCTGGCTTATTTCTTCAGCCAGTTGCTAAGTCTATAGGAACCTTCACATGATTAATCAACGGCCTCTTCACAAAATCCAATGATGAAAACATTTGACTGCTGCTCATCTGGGCAAACAAGAGGAGTTTGATCTCTGTGTGCTCTGCTGAGCTTAATACTTCACTACAGATACATATCAATACTCAGTCTATACCTGCCTTCATATACGTCTGAGGAAACCTAGAGAACAAGAATTTTTATGTTCTCAACACCATTGTTCTTAACTTTGGGGTACTGAATTAATACCACATATTTATGCATATGGGATGCCACTGCATTCGTGGAAACACAACTTTTGAAAGCAACATTTTAAACTTAAAAGCACATTATTCCTAGACATTAAAGTTCTGCACACTGTTTATGTTCAAGAATCTGCCTCATATAGATATTTTAAGATATTTTTAAATTAATAAACATTGAATGCTTCTAATGTTATGATTGTTTTGAAAACTCTCCAAAGCAAAATATTAACAAGAATATTTCGTTCAAAGTTGTTTTCCAATATGAAAAATAATTTCTGCATGTGACATGTAGGAAGTACATCTGAATATATATGCATATAAACATAAATAGTAAGTATATATGTACATATAAGTATATAGTATGTATATGTGTATATATAAATATGTGTATATAAGTACTTGTATATAATGTATGTATATATTTATGTATCCACGCTATTAAAGAAATTTCTGTCATAATATACGTTTTGTAAATTATATTTTTATTCATTTCATTCTCATTTCCAAAATGCGTTTGATACATCTCTGGCCACGGATAAACAACTCTAGATCTACAAAAGAAAAAATGGACAAGGCAAATCAGAAAGCAAGGAGCGTTCAGTGAATGTCCTGGAGAATCCAGGGGTTTCTGTTAACTACCTGTAAGTTTCATTTTGCCTGCTCTCTCCCACCACGCCTTACAATATCTCAAGGTTTAGCTTTCTTAATCATGGCTTTTCCATTGTAGACAAGATGTTCCTCCTGCTTCTCTTCCTTAGTCTGTTTGCTCCCCTCTATTTGCCTTAACCCCAGGATCTCCCACATTCCACTTGTCCCTCTTCCAATCCTCATGCCCCACATCCTTTAACCTCAGTAAGGTCACCTTGGTTTTTACAGATACACATTCACTAAAGCTAGGAGTGAAGAGTCTGTGTCTGAGACTCATGCTTATTATTACCTTCAAATTATAAGAAATAAAACACGATTTTTTTGTATTTACTTATCAAAACTTGTTTTAAAGGGTGAAAATATTTTCCAATTTATTTTACAGTTTGACTTGCCAATAGAAAAAAGGTTTCAGAGAATCAATATGGTTTTTTTTCAACCATGGTTATTTTTCCTGTAGTAGAACAACATATTGTTGGGAACTTGTTATTTTGGAGAAACAATGAAGCCTCATTCTATTAAGGATGGCATCTATTTTACTTTTCTGAGATAAAGGGGCATACTAAACCCTTTTTTTTCTAGCAGCTGGGAAATTATGCCATGATACACACACACACACACACACACACACACACACACACACACACACACAAAGGCATTCTGTTTCTCATATGATATTCCCTCTGGTATTTCCAATCTGATCATGATTACAGGAAAATTGATAATGGTTTTGAGCCCATGGTGCATTTATTCTTATGTGAAACTGTACACTGTGTTCTATGCTTGACCTTCTGGTATAAATATCCTTAGAACACTAAACTGTGAGCTGTATTCTAGGCCTGATTCATCAGAAACAGGATAAGCTAGCCCACACAAGCCATCTTTGGGAGCAAGATAGAGGAATGTGTGTCCTAGCTGTGAGGCTTATCTGTACCTAGAAGTGTGTAATTGAGATGGTGTGAAATGGCTGCCTGGTTGCATGATTTTAAAATTTTCAGCTTTTATTTTAGACTCGGGGGTACATGTGCAGATTTTTTACATGGGTATGTTTCATGATGCTGAGGTTTGGGGTACAAATGGTCCCATCACAAAGGTACTGAGCATAGTACCCGACAGGTAGTTTTTCAACCCTTTTCCAATGTCTAGTAGTCCCCAGTATCTAAAGATGTTACCATCTTTATGTCCCTATGTACTCAATGTTTAGCTCCCACTTATAGATGAGAACATGAAGCATTTAGTGTTCTGCTTCTATATTAATTTGCCTGATTGTATGTTTTTAATGCCTCAAGTTCACAGACAGATGGGGCTTTATGGTCTTCTTCTACCTCTTCCCCCCATATTGAATCATCAGTGTAGCTCTAGATATAACTGCCCTGCCATGAATCTTTGGGGATATCATATATTAGAAAATACATTCCAATGCACACTATCTACTGAGAAGGTTGAACCACAGTGGCTCTCAAATCCTGAAAATAGGACAGTCTCCTGGCACTACCTCCTGAAAAACAGCTACTTATTGGAGGGAAAAAAATAGTAACTCTGCAATTATCCGACATAAGGCAAATTCTTGAATCCAGCTCACCTAAGCTATTTTTTTTCCCTACTCCGAGAGCAAAATGAATACTGCAAGTAGTCAGAGTACTAATGGTCTTTTTCCCCCGGACATTGTTTCCCTTCCTTCCTCCCCCCTTGAAAATTGAAGCAAGGGACTGGAGAGACTTCAGGAGCCTCTTTACACGATCACTTCACAGGCTAGAAGGGGACAGCTTTGCCAGGAACTAATGCAGTCCGACATAATTGAATGTGGCCTGGAGTCATAGACCAAGGGTTATATAGACCAAGATAAGAAAGGCATAGAAAAGTGGATACAGAAAGTATGCAACTTGAGAAACTCTTCCAAGGATCTATATATTACTCCCCCTATATATCACAAAAAAGAGGGGCTTTCTTATTTTAGTTGGAAGTTTGGTTTTGAGAGTCACCAATTGGCCAGGCACAATAGTTCACACCTGTAATTTTAGCACTTTGGGAGTTCAAGGCAGGAGCATCACTTGAGCCCAGTAGTTCCAGACCAGTCTGAGCAACATAGCAAGACCCTGTCTCTATAAAAAAGAATAATTTTATTTTTAAATTAAAAATCACCTATTAATTTTCAGGTATTGAATGAAGTTTCTCATAAACCTTGAGAAGAGGTGGTGCCAGAAGGAAGCAGTTTTCTTTCAACAGAATGATATACTACTCCAAGTGTGGAGGACTAGAATCCAGAAGAAGACTCATTAAGCCAGGCATTCAATTGCTGGAGAGCTAAGGGGTTTGCACAGGACCTCACAGCATGCCAGAGAGATACTGGGATCCTAGTTCAGGATATTTTGGTACTCACTCTTATTTATTTATTTTTTGAGTTACTAAGAAGTCAAATTTCTGCAGCCTTGCAAAGCTATTGCAGCTCCTCTGCACAGTTTAATCTAAGTAACACAATAAATCTATCTTGTAAAGAATATCAACTTATAAATATCCACATTAAGAGGTCTGTACACTTATGACCATGGTGATACTGAACATTTAGTAAATGGTCTTTAAATAATCACTTGCTATAATGATGTTGCCACAGAATGCCCAAAGTTATCAATAAGAAATAAAGATTTTAAAAACATTTTCAGATGAACAAAAAAGATTAGTGAAATATTCTGGAAAATTCAGAATTTCTGTACTTTTTGGTTGAGTTTACTTGGAAGTGCTATTAAACATGTAACTTTGATTCCATCATAATCGTCCTCTGGACACATCCTCATCCCTGTTTTTTCAACACAAAAATGGAGAGAGAGAGAGGTTAACATACTTGTGCAGTATTATACAATCAGCCATAGGGAAGTTTCCTATATCCTTTAGAATTGGTCTTCAGTGTTTTAGATGTTATATTTTTCCTCCAACTAGATGATATTTTGAGAGTTGACATCACATCTTAACACCACAGTGCCTGGAATTTATATGGTGCCTTCAGTGAACAACTTCTATCTCCCTGCCAATTTCACTGGATAGTGATACTTAAATAGACATTTTAATGAAATATGAGTTACTACAATCCCATTCAACTCCATTTGACAGTTATATGTTCTGTGTAAAAGTAAAAATACTGATTTAACCTTGAAACTCTCTATTTCAATCATCCTTTAGACATTGGTTGTAGAACAGTAAAGGAGACAAACTCTTCTGGCCAGGGTTGATCATCAAAAATAGATTATGTCGCCAAATAACTTCCCAGAATAACCTGAGCTAGTTTCTCTTTGGCTCCAAATGTCAAGCAGCCCCTTAGGAAAGAAATCTCAACAGCCATCCAACATAAAAGTTCTGGAAAGCTTAGGGAAAAAGTCAAATATTCCACATTTGCAGATCAGACTCTGCGAAATATCTTGCCTGCTAGAGAATCTTTGGGGATATCACATATTAGAATATATATTCCAATGCAACACTATCTCCTGAGAAGGCTGAACCACAGTGACTCTCAAATCCTGCAAATAGGACACTCTCCTGGCACCACCTCCTGAAAAAGAGCTACTTGTTGGAGGGGAAAAAAATAACTCTGCAATTATCCAGCACAAGACAACTTCTTGAATACAGCTCACCTAAGCTATTTTTTTTTCCTACTCCGAGAGCAAAATGAATACTGCAAGCAGTCAGAGTACCAATGGTCTCTGCCCCCGCCCCCTCCACATTGTTTCCCTTCCTCCCTCCTTGAAACCTGAAGCAAGGGACTGGAGAGACTTCAGGAGCCTCTTTACGCTGTCACTTCACAGGCTAGAAGGTGACAGCTTCGCCAGGGACTAATGCAGTCCGACATAATTGAATGTGGCCTGGAGCAAAGCAGCTGCCTGCAGCCACTCTTGATTGTAGCTGTCATCAGGTAGAGCCTGCTGCAGGAAAATACATTCCAGTGGAACGCCACCCCACCACTCAGCTCCATAGTGATAGCTTATTTACCCTTATGCTGTGACCACAGTTTTGTAGTTAATAATTGTCAGTATCACACTGCTGAGTGAGTGTAGACACTGGGTCTTTGAATTATCAATAATCTTTTTAGTGATCTCTCTCTCTCTCTCTTTTTCCCCTCTTTTTCTCTTTCCTCTGGAATGAAATTATACCCCAGAATTCTGTTTATCCACCAGAATTTGATCTGATTCCAAAGCACTACTCCATCCATTTTCTACTTTGTTTAACCTAATACCTTCAACATTTTTTTTTACAAGCAAAACAAGACACAACTAAAATTGACCCTCTATTTTCTGTTTATTACAATATGTTAGAAAATTACTGGTCAAGTTAAGTTTTAAGAGTAGAACTTCATCTGACATTTTTGGATTTCTCTTTACATGATTACAAAAGCTCATTAAATGCAAATGAATAATTCCAAGTATTGTGTTTTCCTCTAAATATGTAGACACAGATGATTTTAGGGGGTCAGGTTAAATTCTATGCAAAGAATTTAACTTAAGAGTAAACATTTTATAAGCAAATAAAATAATATGTAAGAAAATAAACAGCTATGTTTAACATTTATATATTTTGATATGAGAAAGCAAGCTGTGTGATCCTATAAATTGAGATACAGGTAAATTGAAATGAAAAGCAAGTCAGTATGATTTGGATTTTGTGAATTATCTTATTTAATTTTGTGTTATTCTTGATTTAATAATTCAGTGTTAAAATCATAAAAACATTTCTGACTTATTGGTACCTATCTGACTTTGAGATAAGAATTAAATTGTTCATATTGCATTTTCTGCAATTGCTCTTTAGTTCCAACTAAAATTCTAATGTCAAATTGTGGTGTGAGTTTTCTTTTATGGCTAGGTAATGGAGATGCTTGCTGACTAATGCAAGCATACATGTGTCAGATGTCAATGCTGAAAAAAAGAGTCCTAGCTTCTTAAAACCAATTTAAAATGATAAAATCTGCTTATTTCTTGGAAAGTTCAATTATTTCCTCATTATCCCACTCCCACCCAATTATCTAGTGTCTCTAATCAAATATTTCTTACATCTGTCTCAGTGGCACCAACACGCTGCCTCACCCCACAGAAAAATATTTGATTCTGCCACTAAGGAAGGTGTTTACTCTAGAAGAATATTTCAAATGAGTGACTAAGGTAATACCTTTATGACTAGGCTCAAATCCAGCCAGACCTTCATTTGTGTGTGTGTTTTTGACTTAAAGCAACAAAAAAAGTTTCCTTTCTCAGTATTCTGTATGTAGGAGTCAGAAATTAAGCGATGACGGGGCCATACTCTCTCTGACAGCTCTAGGGGAGAGCCCTTCCTTGCTTCTTCTAGCTTCTGATGTTTGCCAGAAATCCTTCTCATTCCTTGGCCTGTTGATGTGTCACACCAGTAACATGGCTGTCTTCCCTGATGTGTGTCTTCACATTGTCTTTTCTCTGTGGACATCTGTGCCTATCAGGTTGTCATTTTATTGGGACCCAAAGACCAATATTTTGCCCTCTGGTATATGGCTAAGTCATGGCTAAACCAGTTACTATTTACTATTTGACCCCATATACCCTATCCTTAAACTTAACAAAAAAGATGTGGAAAATTTAACTATTATCTGCTGAATTCTAACAGCAGTATAGACAATAAAACTGGATTTTTAAAAAATTCTAAAATATCCCCTTTAAGGTCCATATAATTGAGATATGCTACCATATCTCTTAAATGTCTTGAGGTAGCTACTCATCTCTCTAATACGTGAAGCAAATTTAGGAGAACTTAGATTATTTATTTTATCTCTAATAGAAAGAAAAGTGATATTTATTAGTTCACTGTGTGTGTCTTAGGCATTTTCATGTTTTATTTTCTTTGATATTCTCACCAGCCCTTCAATGTAATCTATGCTGCTTGACAATATTAAACTAGAAGTTAGATAGTATTAAGTTCTCAGTTACAAATTCAAGATTTTCCATCTTTACTGTTAGTAGCAAATCAATAGTATCTATGGGCTGACCTGTTTAAAGAATAAACTCTACATAATTACAGGACTTCACCCTAGAAGTAAATTGCGGCAAACACATGTATTCTAATATTTTTGCATGATATTTCTTTCCTGAAGTAAATTTCCTGCTTGCTCTTTTCTGTAGGTATTAAGCTATATATGTTTCTGTGGGCTAAGATTTAAGGCAATTACCTTAGCAATTTAAATTGCTGGAATTCTAGCATGGAAATATGTGGGTGGGGTAAATATTTGGTTTGGAAGGAAGTATTGCTCTGACTTGCTCAGGTCATTTCTGTCACCCAAAATGTCACGACTAATCCCAACAACATCAGGGTGTATGAAGAAGCAGAGATTGAGGTTTATGTTCTGACGCATAAGTTTAGATAAAAGTCTCTCCCAAAGTGGATAGTTTTTCTCAGTATCCCAAGGTAAAATTATTAAAATTTGATGGTTGTGCACAGTACTGAAGGCTGACGCCTTAAGAGTTAAAATCCACTTCTGATTGATTCATACACGGTAAATCATCCACTCTCTTAGTCATCCCTGAAACAAACAGAGATGATATTATGACCCCCATCCCATCCTTCAATTAATCTGATCATTTAGAACCAATATACAGTGTCAACATTAAAATTTCATCTGTCTCCAGAGGCTGAATTTCATGAACTGTTGTTCACAAGGCTACTTTATTTTGCCTGAAAAATATCACACAAATCTATTATTACTTTCTAGATATTAATATACAGCCATTTATATGTGTATAAACATGACAATAATATATACATATATTAAAATTTTTCAGTGAAAGGATAAAAAATTAGGCTGAGCATGCTGGCTCATGTCTGTAATTCCAGCACCTTGGGAGGCCAAGGTGGGTGGATCATGAGGTCAGGAGTTCAAGACCAGCCTGGCCAAGAGGGTGAAACCCCATCTCTACTAAAATACAAAAATTACCTGGGCGTGGTGGCAGGTACCTGTAATCCCAGCTACCCTGGAGGGTGAGGCAGAGAATTGCTTGAACCTGGGAGGCGGAGGTTGCAGTGAGCCGAGATTGTGCCTCACTGCACTCCAGCCTGAGAGAGAGAGTGAGACTCGGTCTAAAATAAATAAATAAATAAGTAAATAAATAGAATAAAAAATTAAATTAGTTAAATGAACCCAAAATGTATGAAGAGAAAGTTTAGCATTTTATGTGGAGACATTCTAACATTAAGAAAAATCTTTTCATGTGACTCTATGCAGAGTAAAGAAAGTGATCCCCAAACATTTTAGGTGATCTTTTGTCTCAAGAAATTTGGATAGGATGTATCAGTACTGCAGTGTAATGTCAAACACACCGTTTTACAGATGTTGCCTTTGCCAGTATATGTTCACTTCAAGTTACAGACAAAAGTCATTTACTGATAGTTCTGCTATTTTAATTTTAGATATATATAATTTTATTAAATGTGCCATTTAAACAACAGTAGTCTATTTTTCTTATATGAATGAAGGCTTTGAATATTTACCTCATCAGGCTTGTAGGCAATCTGTACTCCTCATTCTGTACTTAAAAAGAAGTAATTGCATTTCACTCTCATGTTCATTGCAGCATTATTCACGAAAGCCAAAATATGGAAATAACCTAAGTGTCCATCAACGGATAAATAAATAAAGAAAATGTGCCACACGTATATGAGTATAATTTGGTCTTTAAAAAGAAGGAAATCCTGCTATTTGCAACAACTTGGATGAATCTGGAGGACATTATGCTAAGTGAAATAAGCCAGACAATGAAAGACAAATACTGCATGATCTCACTTACATTAGAAATATAAAAAGATCGAACTCGGCCGGGCGCGGTGGCTCAAGCCTGTAATCCCAGCACTTTGGGAGGCCTAGACGGGGGGATCACGAGGTCAGGAGATCGAGACCATCCTGGCTAACCCGGTGAAACCCCGTCTCTACTAAAAAATACAAAAAAACTAGCCGGGTGAGTTGGCGGGCGCCTGTAGTCCCAGCTACTCGGGAGGCTGAGGCAGGAGAATGGCGTAACCCCGGAGGCGGAGCTTGCAGTGAGCTGAGATCCAGTCACTGCACTCCAGCCTGGGCGACAGAGCGAGACTCCGTCTCAAAAAAAAAAAAAAATCGAACTCATAGAAATAGAGTAGAATGGTGGTGCCTGGGAGGTGGAGGAAATGGAGATGTTGGCCAAAGAGTACAAAAGGTCAGTTATATGAATGAGTTTGGAAGATCTATTGTTCAGTATGGTGACTATAGTTAATAATAATATATTGTAGACTTGATATTTACTATGTGAGTAGATCTTAAGTGTTCTTAACACACACACACACACACACACACACACACACACACACAAATGATAACAGTGTTAGGTAATAGATATGTTAATTAGCTTGACTTTGTTAATCCTTATCCAACGTATATCAAAACTTTACATTGTACATCTTAAATATTTATCTATATTCCTCACTCATAGCCCTCAATAAAGCTGGAAAAAAATTAATTGCATCTTACCTGTCGGTAATCAGTTATTTTACCATTAACCAATGTGTCAGATACCACCAGCAGCTGTAGCTTTTTTTTTTTTTAACTTACCTCACATTAATCGATAACTTTACAAGTATTTGGCAATTAAGCTACACAGAAGTCTTTATAAGTAGTTAACTTAGAGGTATCATTGTAAAAGAGCAAAATAGTTTATAATCTATAGGCAGAATTGTTCACCATCCTACATTATTTTAACATAATAGACGTTAAAAATAATATCTGTGCCATTGAAAACAGGGTTTGGGGGATGGAAAGGCATCAGATGAAACCATCTCTGCATCTTTTAAAAATATAACCTCTATGAGGTGCAGCAGTCTTGTAAGCAAGGGGAAAGAAGGGCATTTGCCAGTGGTTGCTACGCGGCTGCCGACAAGGAGATTGTTCTTCTCAGAGGAGGACTCCAGGATCCATCACTGAGAGTGCGACACAAGTTTGCCGTATTTTCATGAACATGAAAAAAGTATATTTTTAGGAGTCGGCCAACTATGACTAGTCAGCTGTCGGATTGTATTTAGATTTGGGGAATGCTGTGAGAGGATTGAAACCACTTGTTTCTCTCTCTGTCTTTCTCTACTTGTCACTGCAATAAAGTTGGCTCTGGCTCCAGGGAGCCCTTGGTAAAGTACAATGCCCAGGGCTATGGGAGATGGAGGCCTCAATAACTGATATGAAAGGTCCTTAATTAAGCACTTAGCATTTCAAGGCAGTCATCACTGCTCGCCCACAGCCCGAGCTGGCAGTCCGTCACCGCCGATAGGCCACCTAGAAGACTAACGTGAGTTGAGTCGAGTCTTTTGTACTTGAGGCGAGCCGCCCTGAGGCACAGGCTGATCCGGTGACCCTCCCAGATACACTTTCTCTGCCGGAAGGAACAGGATATCGGATGTGACAACACTGCAGCCGGGAAAGGATTCCCCCTCCCTGCCGTCCACCCCACACCCTCCGAAAGATCAGGGATTTGAGAAGAAAGTTAGAATGACAGTGGCACTTTCTTGGCTCAGCAGATCAGTATGAATATAACCAAACCCAATGAATGAATAATGGTGAATGTATTATGAAGCAAAAGGGAACCCCCCCTTCATTGTAAAATGCCAATTATTTTGCAATTACCCAGGGCCTCGAAAAAGTTAACTAGGAAAGAAACATTTCCTTTCTTTTTTCCCCTCACAGCACATAATTCTCTGGGCATGAGAAACCAGAATAAACATAAATGTTTGGGGAAGTTTATCTTTATATTAAGGAGCTGGGAGACTTGGCAGCATTAAAATGGAAAGGGTTAATGGAATGAACTATAGATTAAATTGTAAAGCAATCAAAGAAAACCAAACAGTTTATAGCAGACAACCATCTTCTGGTGTTTGGGTCTGTGTCAAGCCATGGATGTGGAAAATTAAAGCCATACTGAGAAGGGAAATGAACCATGTCTAATACATCCCCAGCAATAAAATGTTTTCACTAGGACTGTAAAACTGTGGCTTACATTAGGAAAAAGAAAATCAAACTATATGTCAATTCCACATCATGGGACATGAAGTGTCCACAAAAATTTATATTACTATTTAGAAGTGTTTCATTCTGGTGTTTTATTGTGATTGGATGCGCCCTCCTCAGTATCTTTTGACTGGTATGAAAATGATTTGAACTACTTTTTTAGCATTTATTTTACATCTATTACCTGTTCTATTACTTTTTATTATTTTATTGTGCTGTGTAGAGGATTTTGCACAGTTTTCATTATAATGTAACATTAAGTCAATTTATTTGTGTATTACATGCTGTATAATTGCACCTTTTTCTAGAACAATTTGGATTTCATTATCTAACAAATCAGCACTGTTACATTTCTAAAAGCTCTTGTTAGAAATCAAGTGCGTTTTCAAAGTAGGACAACAGAGGTCAAGTTTGCACCAAAAAGATTCCTCACTAATGCGGGAACTATTTGAACATCAGGAGAAGGTCATATTGAAAAGAGGGAAATACTTGTTTCTTTGAGAAAATATTTAATTATTCACTATTGTACTAGGTTAAGATCAATAAGGATCAATACTGCAAGAAAAAAGATCTTGTAGAACAAAGGGTTCTGACATGGAACAGATAACAGTAAGATATAGATCCTGGAACAAACAAATTAATCCAGGAAAAATATCAATTGTAACAGTGTTTGGTTCATTATTATTAAGACTATCAACATACCATTTGGCTGCTTAGTTTACAAGGGCCATAAATTGTAAAACTACCAGGCACAATGAAGTGTACACATGTTTTTACAGAGCTGTTTTATAAACTGATCTATGCCTAACATAGAGGTGGCATACATTATTTCAGCAGTCACATAGGTAAAATGCAAAACACCAGCAACCACTAAGAAATTAAGTTGTTAAATCCTTAACAGAATGTGGATTGATGTTTTGTAGGCATAATTATATTTTACATTTTCAACGAGTTAGGATATAGAGATGGTAAGTTCTTTGACACCGCATTTTCTAGACTGCATGGTTGGTATTTATCCTATACTATTTTAGGTTGTTTATTAACTTCTCATGAGTGTTTTCTTTTTTGTTTTTATGAGACTCTCAGTGGACTTAGGGTAGGAGCCATCTTATACTTCTCCACAACCCTGCAGCCTAATAGAGATCATTGTAATATTGGCTTTCTCCAGTTAGCAGTAGTAAATGTCAAAAGACATTATTCCACTGTTTAAGACAGTAAGTTACTTATTTTATTTTTATTTTTATTTTATTTTTTTTTTGAGACGGAGTCTCGCTCTGCCCCAGGCTGGAGTGCAGTGGCGCGATCTCGGCTCACTACAAGCTCCGCCTCCCGGGTTCACGCCATTCTCCTGCCTCAGCCTCCCGAGTAGCTGGGACTACAGGCGCCCGCCGCTACGCCCGGCTAATTTTTTTGTATTTTAGTAGAGATAGGGTTTCACTGTGTTAGCCAGGATGGTCTCGATCTCCTGACTTCGTGATCCGCCCACCTCGGCCTCCCAAAATGTTGGGATTACAGGCATGAGCCACCGCGCCCGGCCAGTAAGTTACTTATTTTATTTAGATTCCAAGATATAGGTTGCCAATGATATTATTATTTTTTTCTTCTTAAGGATATGTGGTATGTGGGAACTTCAGAAAATTCAATTGTTATTTGTCAAAGTAAACATCAAATTTTCCTTTAATGAATTTGGAGATGCGTATAATCAAATCTATGCCAAATAAAAGTGTTTTAATTTAAAAGAATACATTATTTTATTTAAAAAACAAAATGTTTCATTCAATCTGACATTTTTACCTGTTATAGAAATTTTACTCAAAATATCCTCAAAACTTTTACAATATCTCTTTGTGAGGACTTGCATGCTTCCTTCCATGATCACACTGTAAGTAATATGGGATAAAATGCTTTAGCAAAATTTTTACCACAATTTATTGGACAGGTGAATAATATTTCATCATATGTTGGCCTTTTCAACTAAACTGTTTTCTTCACAAATAACGTCTTTTAATGACATTTCTGTGATGTGCTGCTTTGTTACTCTTATACATAGCAACTCAAGCTGTTGGGAAAAACAATGAACAATAACAAAATGCATCCTTGTATTCAATGGCTGAGGTACACTTGAATGAAGTAATCAAGGTAATATATTCTTTGGATTTTTGATATATGCTAGTTATGCAAAAGTCAATCAATTTATTGGACTCTACTTTATCCAGACCCCCATTCCTTTGTAAAACATACTGCCTGATGCTGGCAGCTAGTAGCCTTCTTGCTAATAGTCATGTGTTTCTGCTTCTATCAGCTGAGGAGTATGGTAACAGTTAGTTCTGTTTGTTCTCAAAACTTTGTACTTTTCATGGTAATTACATAGCATAAGTGTTACATCAACTAATAAACATAAGCCAAGTATTTGCCTTTATGAAAACTGTTGAATACTTTAAGAAGACTGAAAAAGTAAATTGAAATAAAAGATATTCGACGTTCTTAAGATAGAAAAAAATGAAAATATACTGAACTCTGTGCACATTGCTTTGCAGATCTCATCAAGATACTCAATTCTAAATTAATCCAAACTCAAAATAGTACACAACACTTTATAGGCATCATTTTTTTCTTAAACAATAGGAACTTCAATCAGGTGACCAAAGAAAATATCTTGGTCTTACCTTAAAAGATCAATGGAAGAAAGAATGGATTTTTAACACTTAATAAGTTAAAATAAATGTTTCATGGATGCATATATACATCTTATTATTCCCCTGATAACGATACTAGTATACATGGTGCTAGTTGAACTTAAGAATTCCTAGGAAATATATTGATACTCCACATAAGTATAGATACATACCACAACAGAAACCCAAATATCTAGATTTATATGTATCATCCAGAATCATAACTAAATTAAACACAACAAAATGAAACATAATCATTTATCTAAAAAGTGTGCTAACATATATCTTTCATATTGAGAAATTAATAGGCACTATCTCAATTTCTTTTTTTTATTTTTTTATTTTTGTCTTTTTATTATACTTTAAGTTCTAGGGTACATGTGCATAACGTGCAAGTTTGTTACATATGTATACTTGTGCCATGTTGGTGTGCTGCACCCATCAACTTGTCAGCAACCATCAATTCATCATTTATATCAGGTATAACTCCCAATGCAATCCCTCCCCCCTTTCCCCTCCCCCCTCCCCATGATAGGCCCCGGTGTGTGATGTTCCCCTTCCCGAGTCCAAGTGATCTCATTGTTCAGTTCCCACCTATGAGTGAGAATATGCGGTGTTTGGTTTGCTGTTCTTGTGATAGTTTGCTAAGAATGATGGTTTCCAGCTGCATCCATTAGTT
>NW_016814088.1:2349264-2421751 GCF_001698545.2 Rhinopithecus bieti
AAATACCAATTACTTTAAAATAGTGACAAAGAATATGATAAAAAATAATTACACTTTTGTATAAACATGTAATTAATTTACATGTTTCAAATCATACAACAGAGAAACCTAATTTCTGGTATTTTAAGAAGAATTAGACATGTAATGAAACTAGCAGAAAATATTAACATACATTTTGATTTATTGATAAATTTGGAATACAGATTATAAGTAATGATATAAGTATTTTAAATAATGTAACTAATACAATTGATAGTCATCTAATAAGCACATTAAAATTATTTATGCTGATGAGAACACAACTTTTTTACATGCTCATAAAATGTTTTTTAAAAAAGTTAAGTGGAAATGTTGCAAACCACAATAATATTTATATAACAAAGGTAGTTCTAAATATCAACGTTGAAAATAATTGAAAATCTCTTAGTCATTTGGAAATTTCCACCTCTGCTCACCCAATTATTCTAAACAAGATTTTGTCAAACTTCAGTTTGTCTAGGACAGCATTTCTCAATGTATTCAAGGACCACTTTATTAGAATAAATGTGGGTGTCTGTCAAAAAATGAATATTCTTAGCACTGAATGCAGTCATCCCAAACCATAGTTTTTAAAGATGGTATTTGGGAACCTGTGTTTACCATCTAGGTGATTGTTGACCAACAGGGATCTAGATATTAGTGATAATTATCTCTGAATTCTAAGATTGGAAAGAAAAACCAAAGGCTTCTGATGGACGATGAGAGAGCATATGTTTATCTTTTCTTCTCTGAAGACCTTTCTGAAATGCCATAAAAGGGATAAACATACAAATCCTCCAAAAGTAGATAGATACTAGATAAGAATAGGTAATAGATAAATGCCGAAGAGCAAGAGAGTGTGCTTAAGGCATGAAGAGGTTTCAATGAATCTGGAAGATTAGATAAAAAAGGAATGGAAGCATAATTCATGTAGCAAGTCAAAGAAAGACACAGCTTTGATATCTGAAAAGCAGAATATGGACAGGAAGTCAATTTGCCTCTTAGAATCTTAGAGGCTTAGATCTAGGAGAAAGTGGAGAACAAGGAAAAAATGTGGATAAAAATAGGAGGACTTGTGGAACATTTATATATGGGAAACTGACTCACAGCCACTTCCTCACCCGAAATAAGTAATAATACAACCAGATGTCTCCTTCTTCCAGTCTTCAAACATTCCAGGCAGGAGAATGGAGGTTTCTTCTATGCAGAAAGTGAATGGCCTCAAGGAAAAGAACTCTATATTCTGTATTTTGTGCTCCCCTGACAAGTTGGCTAGCATTCTGATTGCCCTAAAACCAAATGGAAAAGGCAATAATTCAGAAATTCAAAGCTCTCAGTTTGCTGTTTAATGTCTTATAACTATGAATAGTGAATCAAGGATTATCAAGCATTTGAAGAAATTCTTTACCATGAAAGAGGGAGATCCAGGCAAAACAAAACAAACCAACATTAGAGTAGCCAGACATAATGAAGTTCTAGTAAAAGATATCCATAAAGGTATTGAATAATAATTTCTTAAAAAGACCAATACATTGTGACCAAGAAAAAAAAAATCGAAGAACAATTCCTGAATTTAAAAACGCGTCAGCAGAAAAGCTAGAATTATGGTGAAAGAAATCTGTTATTAAGTAGAATAAAAGATAAAAGATAAAATTATGAAGGATTATTCTTTAAACTTTAATATCTAAAAAATAGGAATTCTCAGAAAAGACAAGAAAGAAAACCAAGAGAAAGAAATTATCAAAGAAATAATACAAGAAATGTCCCCAGACGTGAAGGTAATAAGACTCTAGGTCTCTGGAATCCAATGTAGTAGTTGCTTGTTACAAACCATCACAAACTTACATGCAAAATAAAATAAAGATACATTATCTGTGAAACTAAATGATTCACACAAGCACACATTTTCCAAAATAAGCTAGGAAGCTGAAAGGTAATGAAACAAAACCTTAGCAGTTCTAAGGAAAATAAATTTTAACCTTAAAATCTAAAATCAGACAGCTCTGTATCAAACTATGTATAATTATAAAGAAAGAATATGGATATTTGCTGATCCACAGCAGTCAGAAAATTTACCTCCCATGTACTGTTATAGTTAGATATTTGTGGATGTGTTCCAGCAAAATCCAGAATCAAACAAGAAATAGGAGGAGGTGGGAACCAGAAACCGGGGCTCAGTTCAGAACAGCAATTAAGCAAAGTTGCAAGGTAAAATTTCTTCCCAATCTCACTAAAGTGTATTATGGGAAAAATTCATCTATCACTGTAAATATGGCTTTGACTCTATTTCTTGCAAATTGGATTATAATAATAAGAAAAGTTTACTTGTTATCCGGTTTTAGATTACATTATGAAGTCTCTCTTATTATATATTCAGGCCTAAATTGTTTTGCATAAGTTTTTATACTTCTCCCACTATTAGACTAGAAATGCTTATTCTAATATATATCCAATTGTGTCTTTGAAAAAAGATGTCTGGAAGTTTGTTTATTAATCAGTTGTTGTATGTTGTCTCCAGGTGCTGGGATTTTGGAAAATTATCTATCTATCTATCTATCTATCTATCTATCTATCTATCTATCTACCTGCCTGCCTACCTCTCTATTTTTATAGCACCTTGTATTATTGCTTGAATTCTTTTTGGCATTAACAGGATTATAAACTATAAATATACAGGGAATTGCAAAACATTTGATGTAACCTAAATGACCATAAATGGGAGGATTGCATAAATAAATTATGGTCCATCAACACAAAGGAATAATACATCGCTATAAAAATGAAGATCTTTGAGTACTGAAACATCATAGGTTTTAAAAGTAGGAGATCCTAATTTTTTGTAAAGTATAATTTGTGTAAAATGATGAAAGAAAATGTATATTTATATTTATTTATGCATAAAATAAAAATGCATAACTTGTCTCTAAGGAAGAAATCTGGATGATTTGGGGTCAGGAGTGAGAAGAATTTTCACTCTATGTCCTTTTTTAAAAAATAGACAATTTTTTATATGACAATTTTAGGTTTATGGTGAAATTTCACAGAAGTTACAGAGATTTGTCTGACGTTCCTTGTCCCTACACATTCATCGCCTCCCCCATTATTAATATCCCCCACCACAGTGGTACCTATGTTACAACTGATGAGTCACGTTTATGCATCATTATCACCCAAAGTCCATATTTACATTAGGGTTCACGCTTGGTGTTGTATATTCTACGGGTTGTTTTCTTACAAGTTTATAGTGACATATATCCACTTTTAAAGTATCATACAGAGTAGTTTCACTGCTCTAAAAATCCTCTGTTATCCAGTTTTTCACCTTTCCTTCCCCATAGCCCCTGGGAACCACTTATCTTTTTACCACCTCCATCGTTTTGCCTTTTCCTAAATTTCATATGGTTAAAATCATATGGCATGTAGTCTTTTCAGACTAGCTTCTTTGACTTAATGAGCATTTGAGTTTCCTTTATGTGTTTTCATGGTTTGAAACATCATTTCTTTTTAGTGCTTAATAATATTACATTGCTTAGATATACCATCATTTATTTACCATTCACGTAATGAAAAAATAATTGGTTCCTTCCAAGTCTTGGTGATTACTAATAAAGCTGCTATGAATACCAGTTTGTAGGTTTTTGTGTGGACCTAAGTTTTCAACTCCTTTGGGTAACTACCAAGGAGAATAATTGCTGGATTTTATGGTAAGAGAGTATGCTGTTTGGTAAGGAACTGCCAAACTGTCTTCCAAAGTGGTTGTACCATTTGGATTCCCACCACAAGTAAATGAGGGCTCCTGTTGCTGCACATCCTTGTCAGCATTTGGTATTATCCATGTTCTAGACTTTTGCCTGTCTAATATTGTGTAGTGGTACCTCACTGTTGCTTTAGTTTACATTTTCCTGCTGACATATGATGTGTAACATCTTATCATACGCTTATTGGCATCCATGTATCTTCCTTGGTGAGTGTTTGCAAAGTTTCAAATGAGAGTTTATTTTCTTATTGTTGAATTTTAAAAGTTGTTTTTATAATTTGGATAACAATCCTTTACCAAATATATATTTTGCAAATATTTTGTTATGGTTTTCAGCTTCTCTTTGACTTCTCTAGGTTATGTCTTTTAAACAATTGTTTCAAAAGTTTTACTTTGGGGTCCAGAGTACATGGGCAGATTTGATATATAGGTTTACTAGTGCCATGGGGGTTTGATGTACAGATTATTTTATCACCCAGGTACTATGCCTAGTACCTAATAGTTTATTTTTTTCTACTCCTTGCTCTCCTCAACCTTATACCCTCTGTTGGCCCTCCCTAGGTTCTGTTGTTCCTCTCTTTGTTTCCATGTGTTCTCATCATTTAGCTCCTACTTATATGTGATAATATGTGATATTTGGTTTTCTGTCCCTGTGTTAGTTTTCTAAGGATGATGGCATCCAGATCCATGTATGTTCCTGCAAAGGACATGATCTCATTCTTTTCTATGGCTACATAGTATTCCATGGTGTATAGGTACCACATTTTTTTTTAATCCAGTGTACCATTGATGAGCATTTAGGTTGATTCCATGTTTTGCTATTGAGAATAGTGCTACAGTGAACGTATGTATGCACATATTTTTATGATAGAACATTGATATTCTTTTTGGTATATAACCAGTAATGGGATTTCTAAGTCGAATAATAGTTCTGTTTTTAGCTCTCTGAGGAATCACCACACTGCTTTTCATGATGGTTGAAATAATTTACACTCCCACCAACAGTGTATAAGTGGTCCCTCTTATCCACAACCTCGCCAATCTCTGTTATTTTTTGGCTTTTTAATAATAGCCATTCTGACTGGCATGTGATAGTATCTCATTGTGTTTATGATTTGTATTTCTCTAATGATCAGTGATACTGAACTAAGCTTATTTTCACAGTATTGTTGGCCTCATGGATGTTTTCTTTTGAAAAGTGTCTGTTCATGTCCTTTGCCCACTTTTTAATGTGATTATTTGTGTGTTTTTTTCTTGTAAATTTGTTTAAGTTCCTTATAGATGCTAGATATTAGGGTTTTGTCAGATTCTACAGGCTGTTTACTCTGTCAATAGTTTCTGATGCTGTGCAGAAGCTCTGAAGTTTAATTAGGTCCCATTTGTCAATTCTTACTTCTGTTGCAGTTGCTTTTGGTGTCTTTGGCATGAAATCCTTGCAAGTTTCTATGCCCAGAAAGGTACTTCCTAGGTTGTCTTACAGGATTTTTATAGTTTTGGGTTTTACATTTAAGTCTGTAATCCATCTTGAGTTGATTTTTGTATGCGATGTGCAGAAAGGGTCCGGTTTCAATCTTCTGCTTATGGCTAGCCTGTTATCCCAACACCATTTATTGAATAGTGAGTCCTTTCCCCTTTGCTTGTTTTTGTCAGCTTTGTTGAATGAAAATCATATAGTTGTAGGTGCAAGGCCTTATATCTGGGCTCTTTATTCTGTTACATTGGTCTATGTGTCTGTTTTTGTACCAGTACCATGCTGTTTTGGTTACTATAGCCTTGTAGTTTGAAGTCATATAGCGTGATGACTTCTGCTTTGTTCTTTTTGCTTAAGATTGCCTTGACTGTTTGGTCTCTTGTTTGGTAAATTTTAAAATATCTCTTTTTTTTCTAGTTCTGTGAAGAATTTCATTGGTAGTTTGAGAGAAATAGTTTTGAATCTGTAAATTCCTTTGGGGAGCATGGCTATTTTAACAATATTGATTCTTCCTGTTCATGAGCAACTGTGTCTTTTGTAAAATAGCAATATTATTATTATTGTTATTATTATTATTATTTTCTGAGATGGAGTCTTGCTCAGTCGCCCAGGCTGGAGTGCAGTGGCGTGATCTCGGCTCACTGCAAGCTCCGCCTCCCGGGTTCATGCCATTCTCCTGCCTCAGCCTCCCAAGTAGCTGGGACTACAGGCACCCGCTGCCACGCCCAGCTAATTTTTTGCATTTTTAGTAGAGACCGGGTTTCACCATGTTAGCCAGGATGGTCTCGATCTCCTGACCTCGTAATCCGCCCGCCTCGGCCTCCCAAAGTACTGGGATTACAGGCGTGAGCCACCGTGCCTGGCCGCAGTAATTTTTAATTTTAATGAAATCCAGCTTAGCAATTCTTTCTTTCATCTTTTATGCCTTTGGTGTTGCATATGAAAAGTCATCGTCAAACCAATGGACATCTAGATTTTCTTCTCTGCTATGTTTTAGGAGTTTTATTGTTGTGCATTTTACATTTAGGTCTGTGATTTGAGTTAATTTTTGTAACAGATGTAAAGTCTGTGTCTAGATTCATTTTTTTGCATGTGGATGTCCAGTTGTTTCAATTGTATTAGTTAAAGATTTTATTGTATTGTACAATTCCTTGCGTTGCCTCCCCTCCTTTGTCAAAAAGCAATTCACTATATTTATGTGGGTCTAATTCTGGGTTCTCTGTTCTGTTCCATTGATCTATTTTTTTTTTTTCACCAAAACCACATTGTCTTAATTTCTATAGCTTCATAGCAAGTCTTGAAGTCCTGTAGTGTCAGTCCTCCAACTTTGTACTTCTTTAGCATTGTGTTGTTGATTCTGGTGTACACCCTTTTATAATTTCTGAATTTTTAGCTATTTGCATGTATTATTTATAACTAATATTAGCCAGGCTATATTATATATCTAATATATATATATTAGATTGCTCATTTCTGCAATCCTAGGACTTTGGGAGGCCAAGGTGGGATAATTGCTCAAGGCCAGAAGTTTAGGATAAACCTGGACAACATAGTGAGACCCCATCTCTACAAAGAATAAACGAATTAACTGGGTATGGGAGCACATGCCTGTAATCTCAGCTATTTGGAGGCTAGGGTGGGAGGATCACTTGAGCTCAGTCCAAGGCTGCAGTGAACTATAATTTTGCCACAGCACTTCAGCCTGGGCAATGGAGTGAGATCCAATTTCTAAAAAAATATAAAATGAAATAAAATATTTTTAAAAAACTATATTAGTATTATCTATCAACCTAATTTACATTTTAATTAGGCATTGCTTAAATGAATTCCTAATTTAGGCATTGTAGAATGCCTAAAATGCTTCCCCTCCCAACTTTTAGGGTAGAAAACTCATAGTTATAAGAATCAGTTAAAGGTTTAGTTCTTTAGATATTTTTCTAATTACTACCTACTCTTTTCAGAAGGTCAAAGTCACTTTCCTCCTCTCTTCTGCCACAGAATCTTGTGTGTAAATCTCTTTTAGTACTTTGAATATTGTATTCCACCCTTTCAATTTATCTTATCTCAAAGAACATCATCTCCATCTATACAAGTGACCCTGGTTTATCTATTCGTCCTAATTTTTTCATCTCTCCTATTCCTCCTATCTTATCAGCAATGTATGTTTTTCATGTAAGCCCACAGGTGGCAGAAAGTATTATAGACTGATCATGTAACCCTCCCAGGACAAGTGACTGGTTTGCTCCTGATGGAAATGGAGCTGTCCAGAGGTCAGTAACCATCAAACAAGGTTGACACATTCGAAAGAAATGATGTAAAAATTGTTGTGTCTAATACAATTATCAAATTAAAATCTTTCAATAGCTCCCACATTTTCTTAATCATCATATTAAAATGGTTTAGCAGGCCTAATCTCATAGTAACCTTCTTCTCTTCTGTTTCACCCATTTTCCCAGCTGTAGTGAACTTCTTGTGTCTCCCATGTGCCAAGGTTTCTTAAGTCTTTCATCTATTTACATGTTCTTTTCTTGGTATTCTATTATTTCCTTCTTTAGTTCCTCATTTCAAGCCATTCTCCAAACGTAAATTTGGCTATCAAGTATTTTTAAAAGCCTATCTTGAACCCACCAGTTTCTGTTTAATGATAATCTGTTGTGTTCCATTAGCTTTTTGGTATTTACTTTGATTTTGGGATTTATAATGATTTTCCCCATTGGGGTGAGTCTCTCAGTGACTAAGATATTTTTTCTGTGATCACTGCATTCTTCATGTTAGCATGGGACTGACTCTTGTTAGTTAAGGCTCTTTGTGTGCAAGAACCAGAAACTTACTTAGGCTTGCTCAGTTGAGGTGGAATTTATTGCAAACACACAAGATAGTTCACAGACATTGGAAATGAAACACACCAGACATCACAGGAAATGGAGTTAGAAATGAAACTTCCTTCTCTCTGTCTCTCAAGCTGAATTACTTTTCATCTCTCACTGATTCCCAAGTGACACATGAACATGATCTTCTCATCTTTGCTTTCTCTCTTTCTCCTCTTTGACAAAGTATAGAGAAAAATGTTATTTTTTTTCCCAAAGCCTCCTTGCCTTAAAAACAGAGACCCACTTTTTCTTTTAGGTAACTTCCTTTTCTTCCTGAAAATAGCCAATAGTCCCCAGCTCCAGACAAGGCATTTCATGTGACTCAAACTAGGCTTTAATATTCTCTTTTCCCAGGAATTTTAATTTTGAGTGAAGTGACACACTAAATGTGATTAAAGCTGATAAACTCCTCTGGTAGTAACATTATAGAGAGACTTGATCCTTATTTACAAGGAATGCCTGAGTCCCTGAATTGAGATTCCAGAGTTGCCTCCATTCTTTTCTTTCATTACGTGAACTACCCAGTCTCCTTACATTTTCTTTTTGACATATAGCCAGCTTCTGTTGCTAATAATCACAGAATACTCACTGACATTCTTGTTTTCTCTGTTTCCACATGGCCAATAGTCTCAGAGCATTACATTTCTTTACCCTCAGTTGCCTGAGTCTCTGTGTTTCTTTGTTCAAATTCTAGTAAGAGAGTTTAGTTTCTGGTTATCTGTGTAGTGGTAGTCTTTAATTTAGGTATGCATACTCGTTCATATCAGCTGTGACCAGATGTAGTGAGGACCCATTAAAAAAGTGTGGCTTCCTAGGGCTACCCTTGAAACTAGGCCCATGAGCAAGAGAAAATGCTGTGGGACAATAAGAATCCTGAGACATGTGTATTACCTTGGCACACAGATCTTGTGACTCTCCTGTAGAGCCCTCTATGTCTTCTTTACATAAGTTGAAGGCCACTGGAAAGATAGGTAATAAGTGTGGATATACAGAGAGTATATTTACGGGTCCAGCTTACTGATTTTGGTTCTGGAGCCAGAATTTGTGAGTTTCAATTCCAGCTCTGCCACTCATTAGCTGTGTGATATTTGAAAAATGACCCAACTTTTTGAGTCTCAGTGTCTTCATTGCTAAAATGAGGATAATAAAACTATCTTATTGAGTAATTGTGACAATGAATGAGTTAATCAATACAAAATATTTAAAACAGTGTCTGGAAGATAGTAATTTTTGAATGGATGTTAGCTAGTATTATAATTTCTTATTTTTGTTATTATTATTATGTTTGGGATGACACAATGGGAAAAACGTCAAGAGTGAATGCTATATAATCTTGCTAACTTGATATTTGGGAGTGAAGAGGAATTAGGAAAGGTTTTAGTTGCATACTTAATTTGCATAAAGTTTTTCTCATCATAATGTCTGATATGGTTTGGCTGTGTCCCCACCCGAATCTCATCTTGAATTGTAGTCCCTATAATCCCAAAGGGTCGTGGAGGGACCCAGTGGGAGGTAACTGAATAATGGGACAGCTACTCCCATGCTGCTGTTCTTATGATAGAGAGTGGGTTCTCACGAGATCTAATGATTTTTATAAGGGTTTTTTTTTCCCTTTTGGTCATACTTCTCCTTCCTGCTGCCATGTGAAAAAGGATGTGTTTGCTTTCCCTTCCACCATAATTGTAAGTTTCCTGAGGCCTCACCAACCCTGCAGAACTGTGAGTCACTTAAACCTCTTTCCTTTATAAAGTAGCCAGTATCAGGTATGTCCTTATAGCAGCATGAGAACAGACTAATACAATGTCATTAGCAAGATAAAGAATTTCCGTAATTGGAACACGAAGCACCATTCCCCAAGCTGTATTTAGTTACATTTCTGCCCTACTAAGTCAGACTTCAGCTCTTCCTTGCCTCACTCCCTTGTTGTGATTTTACTCATAGGTGGGAACTGAACAATGAGATCACTTGGACTCAGGAAGGGGAACATCACACACCGGGGCCTATTATGGGGAGGGGGAGGGGGGAAGGATTGCATTGGGAGTTATACCTGATGTAAATGACAAGTTGATGGGTGCTGGCGAGTTGATGGGTGCAGCACACCAACATGGCACAAGTATACGTATGTAACAAACCTGCACGTTATGCACATGTACCCTAGAACTTAAAGTATAATAATAATAAAAAAGAAAAAAAAAAAGAATGTAGAATTTTTTAGCTTCCTCTTCCTTACTTTATTTGTATCTTCATATGACTTATAATTCATATCATACAGCACACATAATATATATTTCTATTAAGTAAAAACATTCAAAACATTAATGACTGGAGGAAGCTGTACCTCTAGATGGGATGGCAGGTCCTGAGGTAGACAGATTGGACGAGATTGCCTGAAGAATCATGTATTTGACCTTTACATAACCAGTCTTTCCTTCTTTGTGCCAAACCCAGCATCAGAGAACACAAATTGCTATCAGGATTGGTACCAGAGGGAAATCATTTACATTTCTGTTTAAGCCACAAAGAGTTCAGGTTAATTAGCCATATCCTCTTAGGATTTCCTTCTTCCATGGAGCAGGTAGACTTACTTCCATAGACTAGTGACAGGGGCTGCCTTTTTCCTCTGCAGAAGAGCGTCATACCTGCTTTGTCACCAGGAATCATCACCCAGGATTGTAGTGAGGTTCACTGATCTCTTCTGAAAAATTTACCAAATATATTCTAGAAGAACAGCACATATGTTTCTTAAAATTTATTATTTTACTACTTGCCTGATTGTAAAATAATTTATGCTTACTGTAGAAAATAATAGAAAAAGAAAACACAACTTTCTGTAACTCCACAATCCATAATTCATCATTTTTAATATGTTGATATGGTGTTATGGTATATATACATATATTGGTTTTTGTCCATGGTTCCTGGCTCATAACTCCCACAGCCCTTGTTATAGTCGTTAGAGGGAGTAGCAGGCCTAAGGAAACAGAATGTCTATGACTTTCTCCTGCCCTTCCTTCACCTGCCCCAAGGCAGGACTCTAATATCCCCCCACTTTTCTGATTGTGGATCATAAGACCCTGTCCAGAGAGGGTCTCGCCCTATACCCTTGGAGAAGGAATGCTGATGTCATGAAGCTTCCATAAAAATCCAAGAGGACTGGGTTCCAAGAGCTTTCACATAGATGAACGCATATACGTTCCTGGAGGGTGGTGTGCTGGGGGAGGGCATGCAAGCTCAGCTTCTCCTTCCCTCATACTTTGCCCTAGGCATCTTTTCATCTGTATCTTTTGTAATATCCTTGATCATAAACCAGTAAACACAAGTAAGTGTTTCTCTAAGTTCTGTGAGCTGCTCCAGCTAATTAATCAAACCCCAAAAGGGGATCATGAAAACCTCAATCTGAAGCCGATTGGTTAGATGTTCAGGAGACCCAGACTTGTGACTGGTGTGTGTCTGTGGTGGTTGGGGGAAACTCTTGGGGACTGAGCCCAGAGCCTGTGGGATCTTACACAATCTCCAGGTAGATAGTATTAGAATTGAATCGGAGGACACCCGGTTGGTATCCCCTGTTTAGTGAGTGGGAAAAACTCCCACATATTTGGTCACAGAAGTCTTCTGGTGTTGATGATTGTTGTGGTAGTGTGACAGTGGAGGAAAAACACAGTTTAAGAGAGTTCTTTTCCCCTAAACAGTTATTTCTTTTCAGTATTTTGGTACGTCTGTATGGATTTCCTTTTCTATTATTTCTATAACTGAGATTTGCATTCCAGCGAGAAAGTAAAAATTGGTCCTGCTGATAACTAGGGAAAATGAAAGCATTAGTGAAGAATACAACACAATTTTTTCAAATAGAATTTCAGTGATTTACTCAAGATACAGATGCTCATAATAAGACAAAGACAAGGGCACACTGTGACCAGAAAAACAACCCTTCCGTTTTGAAATCACTGTTGCTTTACCAGCAACAAATCTAGACCCATATTAACCTTCTCACTTTCTGGATAAAAATTATAACCAAATAAGAATATTTAAGAAAGTATCACAAAATAATCATTATTTTGAACAACCAAATTGCTCATGTATTTGACTGTATACAATCTAAAACTGGCTTCTATAAACAGCCTCTATCAACTCCCCATTATGAAGATGCTTCTAAATTTTTTCTTCAGTGTATTTTTCCTTGCTGCATCATGCTAAATAAACCTAATTTTGTGCATTCTTGATGGTTTCCTTGGTTTCAACAGTACTCAGGGTTTTATGTAAAGAATATTTTGGCTTCTGAGGAATTCCTGGAAACCATCATTTCAATGCCTATGTAGTATTCTACTGTATGGTTCTGCCATTGTCAGAAATGTAGTTTTGTATTTTTGTCTGTTTAAACTTTTTAAAATTACAAATAACACATTAGCATATAAACATTTTCTGGGATTTCTACTTGTTTACTTAGGATAGATATATTAATGCATATTTACAATACAGAGTGTAGAAACATTATTATGCTATTTTATGCATGTTACTAAGTTGTTTCTGGAAAGAATATTACACTTTAGATATCAGCTAGCCATGAATGAGCATCCACTTTATTGCCCTTTCACCAGCATTGAGGATTATATTTTAGCAAATCTGTCAGTTTGACAGGTAACAAAAAAAGTCTTACTATGCATTAATATGCATTCCTTTCACTACTTTACCCAGTACGTAGGCCTAAGGCTTCATGGCTATGTATCAAAAAAGGGTCACATGTACATCAGTGCTCCAAATATTAATACTCATTTGGTTGGCAGGAAATTTAGTCTTTTTCCTGGATTTATCTCCCTAATTTTATCCCCCAAAGACCTGGTAACAATAATAATAAGAGCTTAAATGTACCGAGTCCTTGCTATCTATCAGTCACTTTCAAAGCACATCACATGCAAATACTCATTTAATCCCCATAATCATAATTTATGAATTAGGCACTATTATTTTCTTGCCTTTTTCATATGAGGAAACTGAGGAACAGAGGAGGTAGGTAACTTGCCTACGTTTCTGCAGTTAGCAAGTGGTAAAACTGGAATGTGACGCCAGGCTTTCCTTGGTGAGGGATAAAGTTTTTAATAGACAACTAAAGCTGCTGACCACAGATCTGCAATTACTGTTCTGGGTTTTAGCTTCTGTTCCAGAAGCCACTCCCATTCTCCTAACTAAATACTCTTCTTGCTCCTGCCTGGGCTGTTGCCAACTCTCTTTGACCTGATCAGCTTGATGCTTACCTTCTCTCTAAATAGCAGAAAAGCTGAATCTGCTTCTCTTGACTATCTCCACTGGGACTCAATATGTTCCTTTATACAACATCCCTCTTTACTACAGTGTACAAGCATCCTCAAGGTGTAGGGATGGTCCAGAGGTTGAGAGGGCACAGCCTCACCTTGCTCTTGGCAACTGCTCCCTCTAACTTCCATTCCCTGCAACTATCGTCTTCTCTGGGAATCCCTTCCAGTTACAATTACTGCATTACACATCACCCCAAAAACTAGTGCTTAAAACTCCACAGTTGGCCGGGCACGGTGGCTCATGCCTGTAATCCCAGCACTTTGGGAGGCTGAGGTGGGTGGTTCACAAGGTCAGGAGTTCAAGACTAGCCTGGCTAAGTTGATGAAACCCTGTCTCTACTAAAAATACAAAAAAATTAGCCGGGCATGGTGGCGAGCACCTGTAATCCCTGCTACTCAGGAGAGTGAGGCAGAGAATTGCTTGAACCTGGGAGGCAGAGGTCACAGTGAGCCGAGATCACACCACTGCACTTCAGCCTGGGCGACAAAGTGAGACTCCATCAAAAGAAAAAAAAAAAAACCCTGCAATTATTTATTATGGTTACTGTGGGTCAAGAATTCAGGAAGGGCTTAGCTAGGCATTTGTTGCTCAGGGTCTTTCATGAGGTTGCAATGGCTACAGAGGGCGGGAGGTCCATATGAAAGGCTTCTATATGCACATTATTGGTGCCTAGTCTGGAAACACTGAAACAGGAAGGGGCTGAAATAGCTGGGACTCCTTGGCATCTCTTTCTCAGTGTATTCTCTCCAGCATGGGAGCTTCAGGATAGCTGGGCTTCCTACATGGTGGCTCTGCGCTCTAATGGCAGACAGAAAGAAGGGGTTGGGGAGAGGGGTTTTGAAAACATGTTTAACATTCTCTCTCTTTGTCTCTCAACATTTAAATTAGTATTGCACATTTGTTACAATTAATGAATCAATATTGATACAATATTATTAACTAAAGTCCATAGTTTTTAAAATATTTTCTTAGTTATTGCCTAATGTATATTTTATATTCCAGGACCCCATCCGGGGTGCTGCATTACATTTCTCATGCTTCCTTGGACAATTTTTAGCTGTAAGAGTTTCTTAGACTTTGTTTTTGATGACCTTGATAATTTTGAGAAGCACTGATAAGGTATTTTGTAGAAAGTCCCTTAATTGGGAATTGTCTGATATTTTTCTCATTACTAAACTAAAGTTGTGGGTTTTGGTGGGGAAAACCACAGAGGTAAAGTGTCATTTTCATTCTATAATATCAAGAATATATATTACCAATATGAGATATCACTGCTGATGTTGACCTTGATCACCTGGCTGAGATAGTATTTGTCAAATTTTTTCTACTCTAAAATTACTCTTTTCCTCCCTATCCAAACTCATTGAAAGGAAGTCACTGCCTGCAGTCACACTTAAAGAGTGGAGAATTAGGTCTATTATATATTAAATTGGTTCGTCTGCCATTTTTATACCTATATAATTTTAAAATATATATCCTAGATATTATTTTGGATTCAACATGTATATTATATGTATTGTAAGTAACTTCTGCCTTACTGCGACTTTTCCTTTTGAATTATGTTCTTTGATAAAGACATTCTTAATGAACTCCAGTTTACCACTTTGTTATGTTATGATTTGTAACTTTTGCATCCTATGTAATAATTCATTGTCTACCCTCAAACTATGAAGATAGTCACCTGTATTTTCTTTCAAAAGCTTTATTGCTATATGCTTCAAATTTAGATTTAGAAACCATGTGGAATTGATCTTTGTGTATGGTATGAGGCAGGAGTTAAGGTTAATTTGTTCTCTTATGTGGATATCTAATTAACAGTGTGCTATTTATTGAAAAAAACTGTATCACTATTACATTTTAGTGGGATAATTATAGCCTTTTGAATAGGTAATATATTTATGTGATTTAAATATCAAAATGATACCAAACGTTATATGTTGGGAACTCTTGCTCCCACACTTATAGCTGTTCTTTTTGTTCCCACCATCATAAATAGCTGCTTTTATTAGTCTCCAATATTTCTTTTTGAAAGTAAATACAAATATTTTATGATGGCCTTTCCCCTTTAAACACGAATACAGCATTCTATACTTAGTGTTTTTATTCAAGATAGAAACAAAAATTTAAAAAATCCTTATGTAAAATTAAAACATATTCAAATGTCGAGAATAATGAACTCCTTAGTGGCCATTCTTCAACCACAATATTTATACATTAATGGCTACTCTTGTTTCTTTTTTTCCTACCCAATATTACTCATCTCCCAACATGTTGAATTATTATGAAGTCAGTCTCAGATACCATATAATTTCATCCACGACTATTATGTATGTCTAAATGAAAAGGACTCTTTTTAAACGCATAAACATAATATTGGCATGATATTTTCAGATGTGTATGTTTGTAAATTTATACAAATTTGTTGATTTGGGATTTTAAAAATTACTTTTGTGTATGTATTTCATATTATTTTTGCTCAGGTATCCTTTCCTATGATCACTAGTTAAATATTTACAACAGCAGGTGTGGTGGCTAATGTCTGTAATCCCAGCACTTTGGGAGGCAGAGTGGGGTGGATAACTTGCTGCCATGAGTTTGAGACCAGCCTGGCCAACATGGTGAAACCCCATCTCTACAAAAATAATACAAAAATTAGCTGGATGTGGTAGCATGCAGTCTTCAAAAGCTGACAATTTGGATACTCTTTTGATAAGAGTTTCAATAGAGTTTTGATTTTTATCATTTATTCGAATATGTTTAAAGTTGGGAAAGTATAAGAATTAATCTAGGCCGGCACAGTGGCTCATGCCTGTAATCATAATACTTTGGAAGACATAGGTGGGCGGATAACTTGAGATCAGGAGTTCAAGATCAGCCTGGCCAACATGGGGAAACCCCGTCTTTACTAAAAATACAAAAATTAGCCAGGCATGGTTTCACGCGCCTGTAATCCCAGCTACTCGGGAGGCTGAGACACAAGGATCACTTGAACCTGGGAGGTGGAGGCTGCAGTAAGATGAGATGGTGCCAATGCACTCCAGCCTGGGTGACGGAGTGAGACTCTGTCTCAAAAAGAATAAAAAAATACATACATACATACATACATACATACATACATACATATCTACAACCTGCATGGCAACATGAGATTTTAGGATGGACTTTAGAAAATCATGTAATTTAACTCTATTATTTTATAGATAGGGAAACTGGGGAGCAATAAGATTAAAATGACTTGCTCAAGGTCTGTGACTAGATGTTGACTCAGCTCACACTAAAGCTCATGTCCTCTAATAAATTAAGTATTCATTTCACTATTACTCTGTCTATTTTTTGGTGTTAGGTTAATTTTAATTGAAAGTCATACAGATTCATTTAATTTACCCAATAAAATTCATTTCTAACTTCTCACTATGGATAATGGGCATGCCTTTTAAAAATTATTCTGGTACCAGATAGACATTTCTACAAATTGCATATTAATCTGTAAGAGCAGAGAAATGTATAGTAATGCTAAAGCAATGTGGCCTAAAATGGGTCCTGCCAAAGGCTAAGAGAATGTTATCCCCTTTTCTAGTACTGAATGCATTTTAGCTCTGTAGGACATTACAGGTCATGTCCACTTTTGATCTCATTTTTTTTGGAATTTAGTATTACTTACTCACATTTTTAAAGATTATTATACAGACCATGCTGTTGCTACAAATTCATAGTTTTAATTATGTTGTTTCCTTTGCTTGGAATGATCTTTTCACTTTTTTTTCTTTCTTCCCTTATAAAGTCATCCTTTAAAGTCCATCTCAGCCATTATCTGAAAAAGGAAGCCAGCTCCCAAGTCTCAGGTTTCACTTTCTTCTATTCTTTGGTGCTATCTCAGCACAGTGCCATGTCTTTATTATTAAGATTATCAGCTTACAAAAATAAACATATTACATTTATTTTCTTGTTTTAATCTCTTACAATATTACCTTCAAGCCCTATGGAAGGGTAAGGAGAGAGAAAAAAGTATGAGTAAAAAATCCAAAAGGAAGAAGCCACACCAATACTGATGCATGGTCCTAGAGAGGAGTATCTATGTGTATGTGTGCGTTTCCTGATGATGACACACACACAAGATGATGAGGGTGAGACTTGAGAATCCACACTTGCACCTATATGCTTTCTCTCCAGTGAGAAAAATGGAAGCTGACATCTCAGGGCAATTCTTTGTCAGAAATATACATCTGCATGAAGAGAAGAGAGTTAAAAATTTAATCTGCAAAGCTATTTAGAGAGTGGATAGGCCTTGACAGGCCTCCCAAATGTATTACAAGAACAAGAAGAGTGGAGTTATGGGGAAAAAAAAGCTGTTGCAGCAAACAGAATGAAACTAAGCTTTCTTGACAGAATCAGTTTGCCAAACGACTTTAAAATTGCACTGTCTTGTCCCTTTTTTTCTTAAATATACTCTAATTTAAATGTCTAAGAGAAAATTTTAGGATTTACTTCTTACCTTTAAAAAACTCTAAGGTAAAGACAAATCAGTAATATGTATAAGTGGTATTTGGTAAAAGGGTATATGAAACAATATTAAAACCTATTAAACCACTACCCAGTGATGAAAAAGTAACAAGAATTCTAATGGCATCTGTGATAATCTGACTGATAATTTTCACACCGTTACCCCATACCTAAAACATTGCTTGACATGAATGAACAGAGAAAGACATTGTAAATCAGCTTCAAAAATACAACAGCATGCTGTCACTTTGTACTCAATATTCCTTTGTATTTTACCTAGGACTTTAGAAATTTTGCCCTTACATTGCAACTCCCACTCATCATTGTTACAGGGAAAAGTGCTGTTCTATTGTTTGCCTTATACTTGACACACACACAAAATATATATATATATTTCTTCATCTTTTAAATTTATATTTATTCTTCTGAATGCTAAAATAAACACAGATAGGCATGGTTTTTTAACAGGTGGTGTTTAAGTAGGTGGATCACCATTATCAATAGCTAAAAACGTAAAGTGCAAAATCATATTATCTTTATGAGAGATGCAGAAAGAATTGTATAATAAAATTTAACGTTTATTGAATGATTTTAATATTTCAACAAAGTTATGGACTCCACTGCTATTTTACATCTCTAATTTTATATCTGACCGGGCCTCAGCCTGGGCAAAAGCTCACTACTTACTTTAGCAATATTCTTCCTATTAATATTGTAGAAATTTTTTTCCATTAAAGTCTTAAGAGGTACTGCAGCATAACTTTTAAATCTTAAGATGTAAGCCTACCTTAAAATGTTGCTTTAAATCTTTAATATCTAGGGTTTAACCATGGTTTCCAAATTTTCCCCTAAAGTATTGACTTGTTAAATATAAATTCTGATCCTTTAGCCGCCAAACCCATCATACCTCATATCTACTTTTCTTAACCTATCATATTCTTTGTCAGTCAGTTCTGGGCTATCTTGCTCTCTGCTCAGGTTTATTCAGTGCAATAGAAAGATTAAGGTGTATCATGTTGTGGTAGTGATCAGGCTGCTTACAGATATTTTCTTTTCCCTTCTTCTGCGTGAGTATATTTTGATATTAGCTGTGGTCATGTGCCTTACTTTGGCCAGTGAAATATGAGCAGAAGTGATGTGCTTCACTTCCTGGAAGAAGATATAAGAGGCAGGGCAGGATTTCCCATGTTCCTTTCCTCTTTTTTTGAAATCTCAGAAACAGGTATTAAGACGTATCTTCTGTCAGACTTTGCTTTTGAACACTATGATGAGTACAGTCTGTCTCTGTTTTCCCCAGCCTCTGCTGGTGACACTTGTTGGCTCTTTAGTATGAGAGAGAAATGAATTTTTATTATATTAAGCCACTGAAATTGTGGGATTTTCAGTTACTAGAACATAACTCACTACAGTCTAATTAATATACCGTATTTTCAGTGGCTTGGAATGTGGTTCATAGGGAGAAGAATTTTAAACTAGATGCTGAATTTTGTCATCTACTTTTTCTGAATCTATAGATTTTTCTTTCATTTTCTTAATATGGTATACTACACTGATTGATTTTTAACTGCCTTATTACTCACATACCCTATATTTTAGTTGTTTGAAGTGTAAAATTCAGAGATTTAAATATATTTATAGAGTTGTACAATCACTGCCTCAGTCTAATTTCAGAAAACTTTCATCTCCCTAAAATTATCTATTTTCTATATTTGCAGATTTATTTTTTCTGTACATTTCATATAAACAAATTATCCAATATGTGGTATTTTTGTGGCTGACTTCCTTCAGTTGACATCATGCTTTCAAGCTTTATCCATGTTGGAACATGCATCAGCATTTCTTTTCTTTTTATTGTTGAATAATATTACATTGTATGAATATGCCACATTTTGTTTATCCATTCATCAGTTAGTGAGCATTTAGTTTGTTTCCAGTTCTTGATATTACAAACAATGTAGTTATGACCATTTGAATACAAATATTTATGTGGATATATGCATTTATTTCTCTTGGCTAGACACTTAGGAGTGGAATTGTTGAGTTGTATGGTAAGTTTACACTCAACATTTAAAAAAAACTGCTAAGCAGTTTTCCGTGGTGGAGAAAGCACTTCTTTGTTGAATAGCACTATCAGATCCATAACTTTAAGGTCATAACATGACTTTCAAAAGGAAAAGTATTCAGAAAATGAATCAGAATAATCTTTCTCTTTTTCCTCTCTCTTTAACTTACACATACTCACATATACATCAACTTTTCATGGAGAATGAAATCTAAGTATGTTTTACCTACTTAATAATTCCTGGTAGGAAAATAGCCTTTAGGCTCTGTCTTAGTCTATTTTCTGCTTCTTATAACAAAATAGCTGAAACTAGGTAATTATTAGAAAAAAAAAATTTCTTACACTTCTGGAGGCAGAGAAGTCCAGGGTCAATGGGCTGCATCTGATGGAGGGGACTCTCTGCAGAGTCACAAGGCAGTACAGGGCATCATCACATGGCGAGGGGGCTGAACATGGTAGCTAAAGTTTCTCTTCCTCTTATAAAGTCACCAGTCCCATGCCTATCATAACCCAGTAATCTACTAACTCAATAATCCATTAAGTAGGCTCTGCCCTCATAACACAATCATCTCTTAAAAGCCCCACCTCTCAAAGCTGCCACATTGGGGACTAAATTTCAGCATGAGTTTTGGAGGGACGAACATTCAAACCACAGCAGGTTCCCTGTTGTACCTGAGCATACCATTTACTGAATCTCCATATGGAAAATAATGCCTTAAGTGATTTGAGGTCTTTGCTGGGATAAAGTCTAGCATGTCGAGTAAGGTGACATTGCTCCTCTAAGATTCCTATTACACACTCTGAATTACCAGTGATGCTTTAACTGTTTAAAAACCATCTGTCCTGTTGGATTTTATTTTTATCACGTGCATACATTACTGTTCCTAAAACAACAAAAGTCAGTTTTCCTAGTATATAAATCTAAGTGGCTTGATTAAATTTCTCTCAAGTCATTTAAAGAAAATCTCTTTGATTATGTCTTTTCTTCTTTTATCTTTTGCCCTAATGTTACTTTTCATTTAAATTGACCAAAGGAATTGACTCATTTTTATTTGTTACAAATAAATATTCTAAGTATTCTCTAATATATGTATGTATGTCTTACACAAGGACCAAGCCTAAAAAGTGAGACCTAAATTATAATGCTTTCTATGTAATCCTAACTACTGGTGGAGAGCAGAAGTGAAAATGAGAGGGAGGTGAAACCATAAAAAAAACGTGATGAGGAGACAGGCCAGTTGACAGAGGACCAAGCCAGCAGAGAAGAAAGTACAAGGGCTCAGTTTGGATTTAGAACTCATTGAAGCTCTAAGTTCTCTCTGACCTACAAAGACAAGATGTGGTTTCCTTCTACCTACTGCTGAAAAGCAGGCTCCAAACTGAAGCAAAGTTCTATGTGTCACAGGTTTCAATTACAAGGCTGGACCTAGGTAAACAGATATCCCTAAGGTTT
The DNA here is from genome assembly GCF_001698545.2 of Rhinopithecus bieti. Taxonomy (NCBI): domain Eukaryota; kingdom Metazoa; phylum Chordata; class Mammalia; order Primates; family Cercopithecidae; genus Rhinopithecus; species Rhinopithecus bieti. The sequence goes on from NW_016814088.1 coordinate 2,370,706, forward strand.
ACCGTTGGAGTTACTTGTCTCTAGCCAGCTTGTACTCAATGTCATAAGCTACAGTGACCTTGGACAACTTACTTAACAAGCTACAGTGACCTTGGATAATTTACTTAACATGTTATGTTTAATATTTTATATTCAAAATGGTGATAATTCTTGAGTAAATGCCATAGGTCACTTTGTGAGAGTTCATTGAGATAAGGCATGTAAATTCTCCATAAATGTTGGCTATTGTTATTAGTGATAATTGGCTGCTATTCTGACTGGTAGAGTCTTTATTCTTTTTTCTATTTTAACAGCTTTATTAATATATCATTATCATATGAGATGACTAACCGACTTGAAGTGCACAGTTCAATGGTTATTAATATATTCACAGATACGTGCAACTATCACCATAGTTAATTACAGAATATTTTAATCACTTCAAAAAGAAACCCTGTACTCTTTAGCTAGCACTCCCCTTCCTCCCCAATTCCCTCTTCCCACCAGACCTAAACAGTTACTAATCTACTTTCTGCTTCTATAGATTTGCCTATTCTGAATGTTTCACGTGAATGGAAACATATACGGCTTTCTGAGACTGGTTTCTTTCATTTAAGAGAATGCTTTCGAGCTTAATTCATATTGTAGCGTGTATCAGCACCTCATTTCTTCTTATTGCTGAAAACTATTCCATGGTATAGATATACAGGTTGAGGATCCCAAATCCAAAAAATATCTGAAGTCTGCAATGCTCTAAAATCTGAAACTTTTTGAGTACCAGCATGTCACTCAAAGAAAATGCTCTTTGAAGCGTTTCAGATTTTGGATTTTCAGATTAGGGATGACCAACCTGCAAGTATAATGCATATATCCCAATATCTGAAAAAATACAAAATACAACACATTTCTGGTTCCAACCATTTTAAATATGGATATTCAGCCTGTACCACCTTTTGTTCATCCATTCAGCAGTTGAGGGACATTTAAGTTGTTTCCACCTTTTGGTTATTATAAATAATACTGCTATAATTGTTTTGTGGACATGATTTCATATCTACTGTCTAGGAGTGGATCACTGAGTCATATAGTAACACTGTTTAATTATTTGAAAAAAATTCAGACTATTTTCTAGAGTAGCTTCACTATTTTTTCTACCAAGGTACAAGGTAGATTTCCTCACATTAACTGGTAGAGTCTTCTGTTTCCTTAAAAGTAAAATGAATATAATTTAAGTCGACAAAACTTCACAAAACTTTTATTGCTAGAGGGTAGATCTTATAGAATTTTAAAGTTGTCACAGAAACTATATAAGGTCAAAGATAATGAGCGAAAATCACAATTCTTTTCTTTTGGAAGTCTTGATGTCTACAGTCATTTAAACTCACCATATTTTATAGGATGAGCTTATAATTTATTGTCAAAACTACAACACTTTTAAGAATGAGAGGTGTTTTATCTATAATAATACTAGGACCATAAGAGTACGCTGAGGCTGTCCCAGGCAAACTGGGGCATATGTTCATCCTGTATATAATGAAAGACCTCACTATGGACTCACACTCATTTGGGAATATGTTCTACTTGTTTTCTTTTATTACCAGAGGAGATAAATTTGCATTAATCTCACACTTATATGCAAGCATACATGAATGTACATGTTGGATTAAGTTAAAGGTTGTGTCTCTTCCCTCAGAATGAACCAAAATAACTCATGCACACAGGAAATGAATCCTAGCATTTTAGCAATCCATGTTGTTTTTCCAGCTAAACTGACATGATTGCATCATAATATTTACGTTTTTATGTAGTGTCCATGTTTTAAAATGCTTTTGCATGCCCTATATCACTTTTCATATTATTCTATCCCCCATCTCCAAGAGTGCCTATTATAGTGTTAGGCATATAAATGTTGCCTTCCCACCAAAAATGTATATTAAAAAACTAGTTTCTGTCAGAGCACTTAGTAATAAAAGAAGATGCAAAGGGGCCAGTCTTTGTATCTAAGAGACTGGGGTGTCTAAAACAGACTCCCCCCATGCAACTTCTATTCTCCTAATTTTCTTTTTTTCTCACTTTTTCCCATCATAATTTCCAACTAACCAAACAACCAACCAACCAACCAATTGACCGACCAAACTCACCTCAACATCCTCAGTCTTAAATACAAACTATGCTATTACTTGGAATTCTGATTTTAGAGAACATATAAGGTCAATTTTACAAATTATAATGCGAGATTCTGGCAGAGTACAACCAAGAAAATGATAAACAAACAGAGATGCACCTGTTACTGCCCCAGGAGGGAAGTACTGAACACTGGTTGCCCTAATTCACCCTCTGGAGGAGTTCCTTTGCCAGCAGCACAAAAAGAGTCATAGCCATTAAAGAACAAACAATTGTGAGAGAAAGACTGAGAGGGAGGAAAATGATGCTGCCCACTTTGAATACACAGGAGGGTTTCTTCAAGAATACTTGAGTTGAGTGGAAGCTTGACCCTCAAATAGTTGCCTAGGTCAACAGGACCTGAGGCAATCCCTGGGGTAAGGTCTGGTCAAATAAGTTAAAGCCGCCTTCAGGGCACTTTCAATTTAGGCACCAATTTCCTCAAGACTAAGGACAAGAAAACAAAGCTGCTTGAGTTCAACTTTCTCCTTTGCCTTTTTACTTGTTTACTTTGTTCCTGTGAGTATAGTATATCTAAGAGTGACTTCAAATGACTGGGAAAGGTCATCATAAAGATGTTGCTTCTGATCATGGTCTAATCATGGACTAATTTTTAGCCATCCAAATACATTACGTGGGCTTCAGGCATGATGACACATAACTTTTTAAAAGACATTTTTACTTACAACCCCTTAATTTCTAGGTTTCCTTTCACCATAAATTCTGCAAACATTTTCTCAGTGCCGGTTTAAGTGTAGGGGGAATTGCTGTGTCTCATTACAATTTCAGTTTTTAGTCCTCAACTAGTTCTATGGCCAGTTCCTCCCATATATCCCTGAAACTGCCTTAGGTCTCTTAGGGCTGATTTGACACCAAGCTTGAGAAATTCAGAATGTGTTCTTTCTTCCAAACAGAACATGTTCTATGCTCATTAACTGTCAAAGTAGAATATTTTTAAAATCTTATTTTTTCCATATATGTAAAGTCTCATGTTCCTATCAATTAAAAAACTGAAAAATAGAGAATTCTGTAGTTTTATACTATCATTGACATGACTAATCAAAACTTTGCCTTGAATAAGGTTTGGTGATCTTAATATACCCACGAAATCTCTGGTGTATTTGCAACACATTAATCTTTTTTCTTTCTAGAAATTATCTACCTTTTTTGGCTTATAAGACACTGATATTTGCTGATTTTCCCTATAATCCTCTGGTCACTTTTTTGAAGTCTCTGATGGCTTCTCTTTCCCAACATTTCACAATTTCGTTCTTGGAGCACTGTGTTTCTCATTGTATGCAACGGAGCAACATACAAGACCTGATTATTAGACAGAGTTGCCCATGAAAATCTCCTAAGAAAGAGGCACATTTAGGCCCAATATACCATATCCCAATAGGTCCACAGTCTTTTTCTCCAGTATTGAAATCCATCACTGCTGATGCGCAGATGAAGTAGTGGCTTGCTCTTAAAGGCCAAGTTGTATACAAAGTAAGTAACTTTAAAGATGAGAAACCTATGTGACAAGGCAAGACATCAATCACAGGAGAAGGATAAGGGTGCTGAGACTAAAGGAGAATATACTTCCTTTGGAATGTGAGCTGTAGTCACTACACTTAATAAGTTGTGCTCTTTATCTTCCTTTGCAAAGCATGTAAATTTGAATTTGTAATAGTAAAGTGTATGTAAGATCAGGCATTGTTATTCTCACAGGGTGATTCAGTCTATGGTCACCATTTGACATAGCATTGCTAAGTTTATGTGTATGTTTGTGTGAAAGCTGTTAGTATTAATATTAGCATTATTTTAGTTTTGCCTTCCTGAATGAATGTGATAGGTTCTGAGCCCACAAAACACACAGGTAGTAGTTACAGCGAAATGCTTCTTGTTACATGACATTATTCCATTCACCCAATAATTATCTATTCAGTTCTAATGTGTGGCAGGCTCTACACCAAGTGTGACAGATAGTGGATCAAACTAAGCAAAAAAAAAAGAAAAAAAATTCCTGTTTTAGTACAGCTTATTACCTTATGGAGTTTGGTAAATGTCTGTATTCATTTTGTTAAAGAAGTTATTAGGCATCTTTTATGTATTAAGTACTGTGTAGAACTCTAACAACATATGAACAAAAACATGGTTTCTAATTTTTAGAGGCTTTCAGTTTAGGGTTAGTACAGGAGGGGAAAGGAATAGACAGATAAAATGATTATTACAATACAATTATCATTACAATATAGCCGAACTGTGCAGAGTCATATGGTATTAGAGAAGACGACATTATTGTAGTAAACTAACCTGCATTAGGGAAAAAACGGAAATATTTACCTAAGATTTATCTTAATTGTGTAATTTATTTATTGATATCATTGATTTGTTCTGCTCGTTACTTCTGTAAAAAAAGCCATTACACTGAGTTTGGTGGTTAAGGATGATTTCATAAAAATAAATGACACTTAAGTTGAGACTTGGATGTGGTTATTATTTTAATTAGGGGGATAGATAGGAACAATGGGCATTGAAGGCTGGAAAGCCAACATAAACTAAAACATAAGACATAAATTATAAGCCACAATAATAAGTGAGAACTGTAGTTTTCTCGACTAAACAGGGTTTGGATGACAGGGAGAGGTAAAAAACGAGACTAAGCAGTGAAGTTGGGGATAGTCTGCAGAGCAGTTTTAAAGCTGGGAAGAAGTACTTGTAACTGATAGAATATCTAACTATCCATCCATCCTGAGGACTTTTATTAAGGGTTTGCATTGCAGTTATCATGCTGTGTTCTGAGGATACATTAAAAAAGAAGGAAAAAATATAGACTTAACCCTCAAGTTTATAGTCTAATTTGAAAATAGATAGGCAAAATAAGAAATAGAGCACAGTATCATAACTTGTAAAACATAAAAACATACAAAGAAGAAAATCTGGAATCTGCTTGGAGGAGCCAAGAAGGCTGCTGTAGTTTAAATGTATCCCTTCCAAAATTTAGATGTTGCCAATGTGAGAGTATCAGGAGGTGAGGCCTTTAGGACGTGATTGGCCCATAACGGCTCCTCCCCTATGATGGGACCAAATGTCCCATGGAAGGCAAAACTAAAATAATACTAGTATTAAAAGGTCTTGATGGAGGGAGTTCCTCTCTTTTAGCCCTTCTGCTTTCTGTCACATGAGGACACAGCGTTCCTCCCTGGGAAGACATAACATTCAAGGTGACATCTCCGAAGTAGGGAGGCCAGGACTTCACCAGCTAGTGCCTTAATCTTGAACATTCCAGCTCCCTGAACTGTGGAAAAAGAAATTCTATTTTTTTCTAAATTACTCAGTCTCTGGTATTCTGTTATAGTAGTACAAAAACAAAGGCTATACCCAGTTTGACACCTTGAGCTAAATATTAAAGGAAGGGTAAGACAGTCGTTTGAGGGTATTGCAGGCATAAGAAACAACAAAGACACAAAGGAAAAACAGATAATAGTTTTCTGACAAAAATTGTGTGTGGTTCTAAAATGCTACAAATTGAAATTCTTTTCTCTTTGAGAAGAAATGGGGAAAGGTGATACTGAGAGACAGGAAGGAACCGGGACTTCTGAGTTTTATCCTTAGTTTTTGATATGCTCTGGAAGAGTTTAATATGGAAGACTTTTATACTCATATTTTTGTTTTACAGGTTTACTCTAGACACAATGTGAAAAATATCTTGTGGTGGCAAGGCTGAGATAAGTCTGGCCGCAAGAGGACTAGTTAAGAGGATATTGTACCAAGGTGTGGTGACTGAAATGGAGATATAAGAGGCATAAAGTAAATTACAAGACAAAGAGGGTGAGGAAGTGGAGGCATATAGGAAAATTACACAGTTTCTGCTTAGGTAACTGGGTAGATAGTGGCACCAGTAGGTAGTCTAACAGATGACTTATCTGGGCTGGATCAGTGACTCCAAAGCTATGAAATTACAGGATATCTTTTCCCAAGAAGCATATTTGGTATGAGTTGATAGACCTTGGGCAATTTGTCTGGGTGAAGAGATGAAACCTGAAGCAGTGTTTTCCAAAGAGAAAGAATGAAGCCAAGGACAGCAGAGAAGATAGCATGAAGCTCGGACGGTAGAAGAAATGGCCAGAGTTTATGACAGTGTTTATGGCCAGTATATATTCTATAACTATTATAACTTCAAGATGATCTAGATGAGAGAAGAGATTCAACCACATATTTGGAAAGACCACTCTTCTCTATAGAAAAAGATGAGCAATGTGTCCTTATGTATTTTATAAACATGACTCCTTCAAGGCATTTTTTGTTATTAAAGTATACAAATTTTTAATTATTCCATTTTATGAAGAACACTGCCTTTTTGCAAGTGTGGCTTTGCAACAAGAATTTCATCTAAATTCTAAAGAAGAGAGACTATAAAATATTCAATATGACTTGATTTTATAGTGAAATTTCAAAATAGACCAAAATGTGAAACATGGTACACAAAAGTAACTCATGCAAGGGTATATGAAGAAAATTATCTCATGAATCACCAATAATGATCTTCTACTAATGAAAAGTCAAAGATGAAGAAATGCTTTAAATTTGATATGTATTTATATTGCAAAAGACTGGGAGTTTTCTTTTATTTGAAATGTGGAAAGGTGTTTATAGAGAGTGAATTATGTACTTTCTTGATTTTTTCAGGGTTTTCTTAAAACATAAAACAACAGCAATCATCAATCCAATTAGACGAAAATCATTGCAATGAACATCTGTTGGTTTTGCCAGTCAGCATTCATACAACCTTCTTTAATAAAAATTTCCTTTGGGAAACTAACCTTCCTCCCACTCTCAGCGATATGATTGGATGGATATAACCCACATCTCTCTCTAGGGATGTGCCCTGATTGTAATGAGGCAATCAGCAGAGCCCCTCTCCCTGATGACCATGATCAGTTTAGGTTTGGGCACATTTTCCAAACTGCAAAGAAGAGTTAGATAAAGTCTCTTGGAAAGAAAGCCCCCTACTATATCTCCTAAGGATGCTAAGTGGGGCAATTCTAAGTCTTCTTCTAGATAGTGGTGCAGTAGTAGAAAGACATGAGACCTTGAATTGATGCATCCTCTTTGTTTTCATAGGGGGTAGAGCTTTGTGGTTCTTGGGGGAATCACCATGTAAAATCAAAGATAAGGCTTGAAGTCAGAGTAGGGATGCTGGATCTTTGTGACAATGTTTTAGTTGCATTTCCCTATATTTTCAAGCGTGTTGGCTAATTTAGTTACTAACTAATCTTCTGTTGGTACTTAAGAAGCATGTCAGTGGACAATACATACCCTTTGATCTTTAACAACTTGAAGTTGCTTATCTACTAATGAAGATAATATCATTAATGTAAATGACTCATTCAAGATTCTGAATATGACAAGGACATTATTAGAGAAGCCAATTTAATACTACAATCAAGGTAAATGATGGATGTGTTTTTATAGCAAATTTAATAAAATTGAGCCATATTCAGTTTATATGACAGAGTGGGAGTCAGCATGTTCTTCAGTCAATAACCAAAACCTAAGAAGCTTGAAAGCTGTTATAACCTGCTTCAAGAAATTTCATATGCCTAAGTACTTAATTTTACAACTTTCCCAACTGATGAAATATAGGAAGTGGAGCAAAAGAAAAAAACAAACAAACCAAACAAAACAACAACATAAAACCCCAAATGTCATGACTTTCTATAGGGTCTCTTTGTTGCTTGAAAGAATAAAGTGAAGAACTAATCATATAGAGCCTTATGATAAGAGAACTCAGGGAGGTAAAGTAATTTATACCATCTTGCATGAGTATTCCATCTCCTTGGCCTCTACAAGTCTTATATAATGTGAGCATGAGGTTTACCCCGAGTTAGAAGCAGACCATAACTCATTTCTGGAGTATGAGAGGCTGCTCTGCATTTAGACTATTATGTGTTTATGTTGGGGCAACTCTGCCTGGGACTGTATTTGGGTCACATACAACAGTAGTAGTGTGACAATTTCAGGAGAAGAAGTGAAGAATAGAGCTTTAAGGAGCAAATCATTGACTATCAAATGCTGGGCATAAAAAGTTCAAAGTCCTTGCCAAGCATGTACAAATAACAGTTATACCCAGGCCTATTAACCTAGAATAGTGACTTTTACGCTATCAGACCCAACATTTCTTTTTCATAATTGGTGTTTTGGAATCTTCCCCTTAAGATCCTTGAATGAAAATCATAGATACTGTAACTTAACTGTGCATGTAATTAAAAAGATAATTGTCTAATTTAACATTCAAAAAAACTACACAAAATTATATATTATATGTATTATAAATTTCAGTATGTAAAAATTAGGCTCACCTACACTAGATGATACACTGCGTTGGTCAGATGTCTATAGATTCATAAAAGTATGAGTGCAGAAGGAACAAATAGAGAAAGAATATGGTATGATTTATTTGCAATTCAAATATGGGAATAGTCTTGCCATTAGCGATTTTCACAACAATGATAACTCTTCAATCATTTCAAATCAAATAAGGTCTAATTTTTCCTGGATTTCCATTCTTGGAAATTTTAGGTTATTAAATTTCAGGATATTGAGGTTGCAAAATTTTTTATATTTATATGTAATATGGAATTAGGATCTGGGTACAGATATTTATAAAATGATTTTTTAAGCTAGTCTCTTATTTATGATTTGTAACAGATGTTGGAGCTACCACTGCCAGTAGCACCCTTTAATTATTGTGACAACCCCAAACATCCCTGCCCATTTTTAATACTACCCATAGATAGCTGTAATGACTTCTCTAATAATCAGTGTTCTAGATATTCATAGTTACTCAAATCATAAATCACAATGTAATCTAAAACTCTATATAACGATGTCATTCACAAGGCCAAATGGGAATTCAGGACAGGAATATTGCTTGGATAGTTTACAAATATATAATTCATACTCACAGAATCTACTTTTTAAATTATGTTCATATACATATGTGCTTTCCCTACAAGAAGATTTTTTTTCCCACTCTAAAGTAAAAGAATCAAGTGAGAAGTACAAAGTATTTGAGGTCATAACTGCCATTTCAAAGAAAAATATTATTTTAAATGTAGAGTGTCATTTTTTCTTTCACATGTTCTAATATTTGAATTAGAGTCTAGCGTATGCTTGAATTCAAGCATGCAATCCCAAGAATGGCTTTTATTTTGGAATTGGGTTGTGCAGATAGCCGTTACTGCATGTGTGGTATGCCAGTCTGATCAATAGCCTGATGAGGCATGTGTGGCCTGCACTGCCCAGCCCTACCATTTTCAACCTAATTAGCAGCTGCTCAAAGATGGGAAACAGGTGCAGATCCAGGGCCAGACCAGGGAAGTCTGCCTATAATTAACAAGGAAAAAAGGGTCAGATATTGGGAAGAATATCAAATCGGTCCACTGGGGTTAGCATGCTGGCCTCAAAGGCATAGTCACCTGAGATCTTAAGCATGCTAATGTAAATTATGCAAGCTTTCAAACAACGTGGCTGCATAATCAGTTGGCAGAGTGGAAAATGATTTTTTTTTTTTTTTTTTTTTTTGCAATAGAGTAGAGAAAAAGGGCATCTACAAAACTAATTTTTTTCTCATCATGTTGTGGATTTTGGTGAAAGGACTATATAGAAGTTTCAGCAACAGTTTCTGTGAGGCAGTCATGAGCTGCTTAGAAGTTGTTAATCAATTACAGTTCTTCAAGAAACAGGTAATGTTTGGAGGAAAATTCAGTAATCAGGTTGTTTAGAGAATTATGCACTTACAGATATTTGCAAGTAAACTTATTAGACCCATGTGGTTATGCATAATATATTGGCTTTAGTCATTGGGAACTTTTAAAATTACTCAATATAGTGTAGTCTGTTTAAGACTAACAAGAACTTGCTAAGCTTGGAGAAGGTGAAAAACCTAAATTCCTGAGCAAGGAATGAAGGACAAAGTTGTGTGCCAGATTTAGATTCTGGCTTTAATAGTCAAGTTTTCGGTACAAAGTCATTCTTTCTATTCCAATTAATAGACCTTAAAATTTACCCTAGCTTTGAGAAAACGTTATACACTGTCCTTTCTAATATTTAGCATTTAGGCTCCCAGTAAACTATCACTGACTTGGTGCCAAATTTCTCATGGTACCAAGGAGTTTTATATTTTCAGTTGAGCAATTGCTGGCAGTGTCATTTAACTTAGTCACATTAATGTTATGGTAGAAACAACCTCTAAACATCAGATGCTTACAAAAAACCAAGGTTTCTGTTTCACTCACAGTGCATGTCTTTTGGGTTGGCCATGGGCTTCATATTGATTTCATTACAGGCCTTAACTCAAAAGAACCGTTCCTCTTGGGGACATTACTCATCTTGTGACAGGGGAAACAACATGGTAAGATTTGGGGGTGATCTTCATCTCTTCCACCCATATACCACTTGATGTGCCATGGCGTCAAGAAGGCAGAATGTATAATCCTTCTTTGAGGTGAGCAGTGAATACTTCGAACAAAAATAAAATCAACTACAAAGATGTAGACAGGATCTAGATACATTTTTAGAGAGCCAATGCTTGCTGTGGTGAGAATACAGATACTACTTTGTCTAAATGAGTGTGTTTTATTATCAGAATTAAATAAAATACTAGCTGCTATTTTTTTCACATACATACTCTGTGCTAGATACTTAATATATCTATTTTTTACCCTCGTAGCAACACTGAAGCCTTGGGATTATCATCTCCATTCTATGTAAATCATGGCACAGGGATTTTGATTTGCTTAAGCCTCCACAGCTAAGTAAATGACAACACCGGGGTTACAACCCAGCTCTGTCACTGAACACACTCTTCTAATACACTTACTGCCTTTGAAGATGTGGCAGGTCTGACAGGTATCTTAACTCATGGGATTTTAACAAAATCTGTTTCATGAGAGGATGTGCGGGCTGCCTGGAGAGTGTCAGTCGGTACCTCTGGGGCTAGATGAAGGTGCTTGAGTACGGAGCACAGGACACACTATTTCAGGATTGAGTCAAGAAGACTAACGTCTTTCTAGGGTCCCTTTACTGCCATACATTTATGTCAGGATTCTTAATAATACCACTCAATAGTGGCCTTTTTTACTGATTTTTTTTTGTTTATATGTGTATGTTTAGGATGTTTAGGAGCACCTCTGGCCTTCACTCATTGGATGCCATTGAAATCCCTCCCCCAATTGTGAAAATCCAAAATGTCTCTAGACAATGCCAAATATCCTTGGGGGTATGTGTATATGTACAAAAACAGACCCAGCTAAGAGCCTCTGCTTTATATCCAAATGGCACATATTAACCCTCTTGGTATGTGTTGTACAATAATCATCAATTCTTTAAACAACATGAATTGATGACTTACTACATGTTGGACACTTCACTGGCTTGTCTGCGGAAGGGGTGGCACGAAGATAAGTAAGGCCAGTCAGGTATTCACTGAGTGCAGTTCGTAATTCTGAATCCATAAAGAAACTTTGAAACAAAAGGGAGAGAGAGAAAGATTGGAGAGTCTAAGATTTTTGTGTGGGCAAGAAAATATTGAGGGGTGACATAACTAATATATCTAAATACAGAAAAGAATTTTGACGAATATTTGATACTAAATAAAAAGAAGGCAGTTTACCATTTATTTCTGTCTCTGCCCTGGACCAACTCTGATCACCTTTATCCAGAGACATGTCAAAGCCTCAAATGGCTTCATATAAATTCCATGTCTGAAGAATTTAGGAATCAATGATGCTAAATCTAGAAGGAATCCTAGCCCCTTCTAACTCTGAGACTGACCAACTCTGATCACCTTTATCCAGAGACATGTCAAAGCCTCAAATGGCTTCATATAAATTCCATGTCTGAAGAATTTAGGAATCAATGATGCTAAATCTAGAAGGAATCCTAGCCCCTTCTAACTCTGAGACTGAGATCTGCCAGAAAAGATATCAAGGCACACCAAAAAGATCTCTTGTTATGCTTAGGAAGATGATGAGCAAGAGAAGAGAAAAGAGAGGGAGAATAGGGAAGAATGCCAGAAAAGAGAAAAGAGGGACCTGGAGCAAGAATCAATGTGATAAAACAGGAAAATTAGCAAATTTGGCATCACAAATTTGTTCAAACCACAAGAACCCAGGTCAATTGTACATGAAATATTACATCATCTCTAGAATGGAAGGAATAATCATTGCCATCAGTGTAGGTTGTAAGAATTAATTGATATGCTACATTTACTCTTAAGGCATATTTTAACAGTTTTAAATGAGCATGCACATTTAATGTACTTTTTATAGTTTTCCCAATTCTGCCATATATTTTTAACATGGAAAGCCAGAGGGAAAGTAGCCTTTCTGCTTTGAAGATTCCAATTTACTTAAATTTTACATACATGTTTGAAGGTTAGGTTAGGGAGATTTGGGATAGGTGAGGAGCAGATGAAGTGGGTTCCTATTAGAGGAGCTTACATTGGTTAAAAAATGGAATGAATGAGCAACAAAGAAGAGATATTTTGAAACAATCATAGATTTTAAAAAATAATAATAAAAAAGAAAAGCCATTATGCAAAATTAGAGCAATTTAGCTTTGGGGGGAAATGTTGATTCCTGGTTGAAACAAAAAACAAAAACAAATCAGAGAGATGGGAGAGATTTCTGTTTGAGTGCCCTCCAATTCTGTTAATAGGCTCTGTAGGGTTGGTTAGAGCATTTATTCTCACTGTACACCTTTTTCTTGTTACATTCCATTGGAATTTTAATGTCTATTAACATTATAAATGACTTGGTAGGACTTGGATCACTTACCTAATTTTTCATCATTAGCTTAGGATGTTAATTATGCTTTAAATAGGAATGATCTGAGACATTCTTGTTTAGAGAACAAGGCACATGGAATATTAAGTACTATACTTGATTACATTACTTTTCATGTAGGAACAGCTGATTGAATATTGGTTGATCCTGAAGTACAGTACGTGGAGTCCAGTATACAGTTAAGACTGCTCTTCTGAGTTTAAATTTCCTTTTGTGGTGACTAGCTTTGTTTAAGTACAAAGCATTATTTTTAACTACATGATATTCAAATGTAATAATTGTATGATCAAGGAAATAATTTATTTCATCTCTGTGTAACAGATGAAAAAACTGAAGTCTAGGCAGTACAGTGTTTTGGGGTCACACATTAAGTAAATGTAAGTTGGGACTCTCGTTTCTAGGTAATCTTGAAGTACTCAGCCCCAACTACTTTCTTACCCTTATGTCCAACACACAGTGAGCTAAAGTATCTCTTTTACAGGACTGAAATGGTCTTGTAGGTGCCCTACATCATACTGCATATTTATAATACTGCAGGAAAATGGCTATATCTTATAAATTAGAAGTAAATAGAGTAGCATCATTAAAAATTTCAGTCAAGTTCAACAGCTGCCCTCAATCCTTCTTTTAAAATTCAGAGACTCAAAATAGACAGGCTAAGATTTATAAAAATAGATTTGTCTGTCACTTCTAATTTTACATTTTGCAAACAAGTTGTGGTTCCATGAAAATTTGCAGATAGATTGAGCATCTGGCAATAGGAAGATTGTCATGATTTCCATGGTTTGTAGTCAGACTACAAAAGATAATTGGTAAAGATAATCTTTCGTTTGAATAGCCTAAATGATTTTACCTCCCTAACCCTGATGACAGATGGTGGGTATCATTATTATCAACTCAGTTTTATGAGAGGAAGGAAACTGAAGAACCAAAATGTTGACTCACTCATTGCTGAAGCAATGTGTCATTCTGGAATGAGTTCCAGTCTAGGGTTGCAAGCCTGGCTTTTCCACTAACTGGCTTTGTGATCCTGAACACATCTCTGAATATTTGGAGCTTTGTTTACTTAGCTGTAATAGAACAGAGTAGATTAGATTCTCCCTACTCAAAGTATGGTCCTATGGATCAGCAGTATTGGCACCACCTGGAAGCTTATTAGAACTATAGACTCTCAGGTCTCACCCCAGACCCACAGAATCAGAACATCCATTTGAAAAAGATCCTAGGTAATTCCTATGAACACTGCAGTTTAGGAAGTCCTAGATTTGGGGATCTTAAGGATTCCTTCCAGTTATAACATTCCATCAACTTGAGCACAGCAACTGTCCTACAAGTCCTACTAGTGTGTCTGGCATGGAGTACATTATGGAATATATAAATAAATAGGAAGTTATTCTCACCTATTCTAATTTCAAAGGCAAGTTATCTTGGCCAATAGGACCTTGAAGTCTTGGAAAACCTTTCTGTAAGTTATATACCAGGGTTCAGTCATTTCCCTCACATAGAAGTGTGAGAGTCCTGTATTCGCATATCCATTTCCTCATTTTAAGGAATACTGTCTTATTTTACACGGAAAATAGTTGCTCCAGTCCTCTTTTTGTGGTTGCTGATTCTGTGTGGCACAAACACCAAATAAATCTGTTCATTTCCTTGAAGCTGCTTGCCTTCCCCTTTCGCAGCCCACCCATTCAGGCATCACATTACTGCCAGGCCATTTGCACCATCTGCTCATTAAGTGTCAGTTGATGGGAGGACGGAGGACACCTGGTGACCGTGAAGTCAGGCCAGTACACCGAGGGAAATCTGCAAAGTGGTAGAAAAGCATAAAATAAAACAGACCTTGGGAATCCAGAGGGTTGAGTTTCAGAGAAAGGCGGAATGAGTGAAGCAGGTCAAGCTTCTGAGGCCCAGAGCAGCCTTTTAATTTCCTGACCTTGTGCTCTGTGAGCACTGCCCTGTGAAGGGAGAGAGATTCCTTAGGAAGCAGGGGCACATACATTTTCTGCTGACCAGCTCTTCCTGAAAAGCAAATGGTACATGGTGAACTTGCTATGAGTACCTGTTGGAGTGAAGATCGTTGAATTTCTGAAAGGACACCTTTGTTTCCAAGTTGCTAGCTAGGCTATTGCTTCTAATTCCACAAAGCATCCATAGTCAACTGTTTATTATTTTTGAAAGCAGATTCAGACCGAAAGACCTAGCTATGTCCTGCAGAAATATGGCCAGAGGGCTCCTTTCTGGAAAATTGGGCCTCAGAGAACCACATGAAAAGCCCCAGGACAATGTTAGGACAGACAACTGTAGCCACACTCCGAGGAGCCTCAACAGTCAGACGTCTGCTCAGCTCTGAGTTACTTAAAACCAACTGTCACACGTTTAGGTCATGGCTTCAATTCTTAACAAGAGACAACGACTGCGTTCTGTTCTCAGCTTACGATGTTAAAATTGATTAAAAGCATCAGTGGTGGTGGGCATGAGAATATTTTGGTCTTTGAACCTTAACAGAATCGTATCACTTCAGACTCCATTGTTAATAGTTAATGAGACACATTTTAGCAGGAAATATGTGGTAATTAAGAGAATAGACTCTGGGCTAGAATTCTGACTTCATAACTTGTGTGACTGTGTGCAAATTACCTAATATTTTTCTGCCTCAGTTTCCTTATCCATAAAATGGAAAATAATAGTAATCTACATCATAGGTTGGAAAGACTGAATGCATTAGTCATGTACAGTACAAAGAAATAGAGCCCGGCACATAGTTAACTGCTATAGAAGGGTTTGCTATCATTATTGAAGTAAGGTTGCTTTGAAATGTATTTTCTCTCATTTTCACCCATGGGGGGTTAGATAAGCTAATTAAAGAAACTATTATGATCAGCATTCCGTTGGATTCCAGGGCCAAAGGAGAGATGATAAACCTCTTCCATCTCTCCATTTCCTGCCAAGTCTCCTTTCCCATTATCTTATTATCTGACTCCTAGCTTCTGTCAGAGAAAATAAGAAAAAAGAAATCTATGTAATGATCTTTCCCTGTAGTGGCTTCATTGTCAGCATCTGCTCTATTGCTAGTAGGTATTGATGTATTGAAGTTTCCCTCAAGCTTGTTCAAACAGGGAATTAACTTTAATTCTCAGCAATGTCAGAGGGCTTGGTTTGGGCCAAGGTATCTTGCTGCGCTTAAAACTAAGTCCAGGTTCTGGCAATGGATTAAGCAAAGGGTTTCAGACTCAAATGCCCATAGGTGCCAGATAGGTTACCTGAATGAATGAAGCCAGCTAGAGTAAAAAGCACATCAGTCTTTCTTATTCGTCGCTCTAGATAAAGATATGGCTACAGAAATACATTGTTCTCCTCATAGGCAAATAATTGTGCCAATGCAGTCATTAATAGCTATTCACACCAAATCTCAGTTTGAGAGAAAATAAACAGGACTGGGGCCTACGGAGAACTGGCACCCACATAACCGAGGTGGCTGTTTTTCAACTGTGACCGTTTCCTGCCATGTGAGCCCAATAGTGCCAGATTTTCTGATTTTTAAAGAGAAGCTCCAAATCTAAGTATTGGGGGAAAAAAAGTGAAAACTCCAGAGTTTTAAACACCAGCTGAAAATCTCAGCTGGCAGACCATGGAGGACAAATGAATCATGTTTACCAGTTGAATTTGACCTGCAGGCTTCAATTTTGGGTTAAATTTCATGCACTTAGATTCATCTCTGTCTGTCAGTAAGTTATTAGGAACCCTGGATGTAGGAGAGGCAAGGTTCTGCAAAGAGAGAGACCATGAGAGCACAAAGTTATATATATATATATATATGTGTGTGTGTGTGTGTGTGTGTGTGTGTGTGTGTGTGTATGTTTGAGACAGAGGTTTTGCTCTGTCACCCAGGCTGGAGTGCAGTGGCACGATCACAACTCACTGCAGCCTCAATTCCTGGGCTCAGGTGATCCTCTCACCTCAGTCTCTTGAATACTGGGACTGGGACTACAGGTGCTCACCACCACACCCGAATGATTTTTTGTGTTTTCAGTAGAAACAGGGTTTTGTTGTGTTGCCCAGGCTGGCTGGAACTCCTCAGCTCAAGCAATCAGTCCACCTCAGAACTTTTTACATCTTGTTCAGGAGATAGGAGTCTCTCATATGAATACTCTTACACCTTTTTTCCCTTTAACTTGTTATTTTGAAATAATTAGACCTAAAGAAAAGTTGCAAAAGTAATAAAAATGCTTCTTACCTACCATTCACCCAGATTCTCCAAATATGGTTAATAATTTACCACATTTGCTTTGTCATCCTCTTCGTCTTGTTTTTTCTATCTCTCTCTCTCTATATATGTATATACATATGCCTCTTTCTCTTTATATACATATATTTATATATTAAAATATATTTTCTGAAACACTTGAATATTCAGTATCATTTTGTTTCCAAATAGTTTAGTGTATTTCCTAAAGACAAAAATATCCTCTTATGTAGCACAGTGCAAATCAGGAAATTAACAGTAATATAATATTATCTCTATTATGTTTATTCAAATCTCACATCCCAATTTCTTCACAGCAAAAGATAAAATTTCAGAGGTGTGATGCAACAGAATGTCATCCGCTGCATTTTGTGGCCATGCCCTGTGTTCTTTTATTTTAATTTTTTGATGACTGGAAAAGTTCCTCTTTGTCTTTCATAACAAAAGGCAAGTCTATTTTGTCTTTTATAACATTAATATTTCAGAATACAGGCAATTCCTCAGTATTTTAGAAGAGAACAGACCGTCTTTCGATTTGGGTTTGTTTAATATTTGCCAATGGTTAAATTTAGATTGTGCACACCAGGCGTGAATCTCGCCAGGGATACCAAGAAGTGACGTTGTGTCCTCAGTATGAGGAAGACTCAGTGGGAATATTGGAGGAAGACCATTAGTTTGAGTTGGGAAGAGAGGCATTTACAGTACGAGCACTTGCCCTCAAAACCAACATTTTGCTATTTTTGTTCTTTTAGCCTTGTTATTAAAAGATCCTGTCCACGTTCTTTCCGTCTGTATAAAAGTTTATCCCCTCGTTCCTCTTCTCTCACACCATATTTGTTTTAATGAAGAAATTCTCAGACTCTGGATCCATTTGGCATTGGAATCATATGCAGGCCTGTGAGGTTTGCTGGATTGGTAGCTGAAATGTCTCTGACTTGTGAAGCACCAACAGGCATTTGCGGTCCTTTCACGTGCCTTAGCTCAATTGTCTTCTCTCCTTACAGAAGCAGCAGGAGGTCGTCTATGGCTTAATCATGTAACGCAGGTTTCCCATTTTAAAGATAAATATAACTGAGATCTGGTGAAGCAAAGTGAGATGCTAATATTGCAGATATATATGGCATCTCACTCACAGGCTAGAATTTGAGATTTTTTTTTTCTTTCTTTCTTGTCCTAATCTTCAGCAAGAATTTGAGATTCTTGACCCTTCATCTAGTGCACTTTCTCCCACACAGATTTTCAGAGCTGTATAAATTCAGGTCTAATTGATGAAGTAGTTGCAGGCACTTCTGAATGATTAATAATGATTATATGATAATAATAGCCAAATGATATACTGCTTATCATATACAAGGGATTGTTCTAAGTGCCAACACATATTAATGCACATAACATTTAATACAATATTTAAAATGGAATCAACATTTACAATTTTTCCCATGTGGTAATTGTAAAATTTATATTTTGTTAATTAATGGAAAATGGAATTGTTTGTAGCACTTTAGCACTCTTCGGTTTTATTTGTTTAGAATGCTCTGGATAAATCATTTCCTCATATAACTTTCTGCTTTAAGCTCCTTCCTTGTACATTAGGGGAGTATTTTTCGGGCTACATCTTACTGCTTTTGGTTCAAGGCTGAATGTGACTTTTTCTTGCAGTGTTTATATTTGCACTGAAGTGGTGTGGACTCATATGATTAGGTAAAGTTTGTTGCTGGAGGCAATATTATGCAATTGCTTAAAATCTTACTCAGTTCAGATGGTTAATAGTCTTCAGTGGCATTTAACTCCTGTTTTGTGTTCATTTGTATTCAAGTACTTGAAGACAGGAGTTTAGCTAGCTTCCTGGGGTGACTTTCTGCGTGATATTATTGTTTAAGCTACATAAACATTGGGGAAAAAAGAGAAAAGAAAAGGAGAAAAAAAGGATGGAGACATTGTCATTTGTTACCCATTAAATGTTTAGGAAGTCTTTTTCCTAAACATGAACCAGAGATACAATTAGCCTGAAAGGCATTGCTTTTTGTATAAATCCAATGTGGAGTCTCCCTGTGAGGGTTTGACATTGAGTGTGGTTGGCTACAGTGGCTCACTGTTCTAGTTCAGGTCCTGATGATTTTTCTTAAAATCCCAGCAGTATGCCTTACACTTATTTAACGCTCTAAATATAATAGAATGAATGGATTGGACTTAAGAGAGAAATGAAATAAAGGAGAGTTTGAGGAAGGGGTTGTTATAGGGGAGGGATATGTGTCATACTGGGAAATGCCAAGGTGAGCTCTGCTAAAGATTTAAAAAGTTGTAAGTATTTATAGTTAGGAAGAAACAGAGGAGAGTGAAGAACCAAACTATTAATAGAAGTGCCCACTCTGAAAATGATAATTTATTGTTGCTGTACCCACCTCTCCTTCCAATTTCATGAGTGGTAGGAATGATTAGTCAATCATGGAAGTTTTTCCAAATGAATTGGAATACCCATTTAGAATTCGTTTTCCTATTTCCTCTAAAATTCTTCTCAAGAAATCATTTTGTGCAGTCACTACCAACTAAATAGAATTAGTATAGGACTTCAAATCCATTTATAATTATAGTACAAAGCTAAAGATATTGTGAAATTAATATTTCTGAAGTAAGAGAGTAAGGGACAGGTATATGTGCTGAAGCAGGCCTGTGAAGTGCAGTCGAATACCAGAGAAAAAAGAGGGGATCCCAGTAGGGGAAAAATGGATCTTACAAACTCTACTGGATTGGCATGGATGGATGAATGAATAAATAAATAATGAGAGGTACATCTGAATTAGTCAGAATGTTTGTATTCCCCTCATGGCATTTCCTTCATTTTTAAACAACCTTGGGCAAGCCCCATATGTCAGATATTTACTAGCAGAGCAAAGATTAGAAGTGTGGCAATATCCTGATAATTCAGGCAAAACCTCCACTTCTGTTTAGGGTACGGAAAATACCACTGGGAAATAGAATTATAAATAAAAATGTGTTTGAAAAAATAATAGCATGCCATTATCATCTTTATGAATTTATATGATAACTTTTACTTAGGAAAGTAAATGGAATTCCATCAATGTTTGTAAACTATTACTGAAAGTACAATACAACACAGGTTAGAATTAAAATACATTTGTTAGAAAACTTGAACTCTTGTTTCTGAGTTATTGGGATAAGCTCCATGTCAGTAATAGTTTGATGAAACCATTTTAATAAAAAGGAGCACATTTCTTAGATTTTACATTGAAGAAGAAAATATGTAACAAACAAAGAATGCCTTCATTTTGTATTTTCACAAAGTTATTTGGAGTTATGTTCACATAAGTTTTTCTTTTTTTCATTTAACTTTTATTTCGATTTCAGGCATACATGTGTAGGTTTGTTATATAGGTAAACTTGTGTCATGGAGGTTTGTTGTACAGATTATTTCATCACTTGGGCATTAAGCCTAGTACCCAATAGTTTTCCTGATCTTCTCTCTCCTCCCACACTCTACCCTCTCATACACCCAGTGTATGTGGTTGCCCTCTATGTATCCATGTGTTCTCATCATTTAACTCCTACTTGTAAGTGAGAACATGAGGTATTTGGTTTTCAGTTCCTGTGTTAGTTTGGTAAGGATAATGGCCTCCAACTACCTCTATGTTTCTGCAAAGCACGCGATCTCACTCTGTTTTTATGGTTGCATAGTATTCCATGGTGTACATGTACCACATTTTCTTTATCCAGTTTTCCATTAATAAGCATTTAGGTTGGTTTCATGTCTTTGCTATTGTGAATACTGCTGCAGTGAACATATGTGTGCATGGGTCTTTATGTTAGAATGATTCCTTTGGGAATATATCCAGTAATGGAATTGCTGGGCCAAGTGGTATTTCTGTCTCTAGGTCTTAGAGGAATCACCACACTGTCTTCCACAATGGATAAACTAATTTACCTTCCACCAACAGTGTGTAAGCATTCCTTTTTCCCTACAACCTCACCAGCATCTGTTTTTTTTTTTTTTTTTTTTTTTTTGACTTTTTGATAATAGTCATTCTGACTGGTGTGAGATAGTGTCTCATTGTGGTTTTGATTTGCAGTTCTCCAGTGATCAATGACGTTAAGCTTTCTGCATGATTGTTGGCTGCACATGTCTTCTTTTGAAAAATGTCTGTTCATGTCCTTTACTCACTTTTTAATTTGTTTTTAGTTTTTTTTTGTTTTTTTAGTAAATTTTTTTAAGTTCCTTATGCTGGATATTAGACCTTTGTCAGATGTACAGTTTGCGAAAATTTTCTTCCATTTTGTAGGTTCTATTTTGTAGTGTCTGTTCACTCTGTGGATAGTTTCTTTTGCTGTAAAGAAGCTCTTTAGTTTAATTAAATCCCATTTGTCAATTTTGTTTGCATAGTTTTAACTATCTTGGTGAACTTCATTTTGAGGAACTCACAATTTTACTTTTCTGCTCCTTGCTTTAGCTCATAGGCGCATCCTCACTTCCTTTTGAACTTTTCACTATAAATTAAACAGAAATTCTATTACACATATTTTAGTTGTCAAAATTAAAAATATGTAAAATTCTACCACCTAAAGTCACCTTGTTAACATTTTGGTGATATTTTACCCTTCCATAAAACACAGAAGAGAATATTTATATGTACTCTTTTATAAAATGACTTTATTTTTTCACACAATATGTTGTGATATTCTTTCTATATCAATAAATTTATTTTTTCATAAAACGTATAGATACATAATTTTTCAGTAGTGTTCTATTGCATGGTTTTAACATAAGTTACTTAACCCATTCTTATTTTGGATATCGCATTTGTTTCCAAATTTTGAAATAATATAAAGAAATATGGTAAGATCCTTCAAGCAAATCTTTGATTTATCTTTAATAATTTATTTGAAATTAACCTTGGGAATGCTATTGCAGGGACAAATAATGTGCTCATTATTAACACTTCAGCTGTAGCTTGCTGAGTTGCCTTCCAGAAAGGTTAATAGCTGTTTGCATTCTAAACAGCTGTGTGTGGAAGACCAAGAAGTTCAATCGTCACTTGGTATTATCCTTTTTTCCTTCCTTTATTTCTCATCATTGCCAATTTAATAAATGTGCTGTTGTATCTCATTTTAATTTGATATTTTAAATTTTACTAGTGAGTTTCAACATGTTTATTGACTATTTGTATTCCTTGATATATTCATCGCATATTCAGACTTTCACCAGTTTTTCCTATTAGTATGTCTATTTCTCAGTGATTCAAAAAATTCTATGTTTTAAACATATGAGTTCACTTGGTTGTGTGAATTTTAAAATTTTAGTAGATTTAAAATCTTCTATATTAGGATGTTGAATGAGAATGAAAATCCACAGTAATTACTCCTTTCCTAAATTGTTCTTAATTTAATGACCACTAGCAAAAATACAACATTGAACGTGTAAGAAATTGGTCTGAATCGCCCTCTTGATAGTCTGTCTTTACTGTCAATGAACTAACCTGTGTACCTGAGCAGAGAATGAAACTTAGTCCATCCAAGACTAAAATTGAAAGCTGAATCAAATCTATATATTTTAGCTAACAAGGCCATTTTTCTTCATTATCTAAATATTTTAGACTAAAGTACATTTGTCTCATGGCCTCCTTTATTTTAATTTGCTGATTTTTTTTTTCAATTCTGCATTGCCTAATAATGCTAGCATAGACACAGCCAGAGCATTGATGATCTGAGGAGTTCACCTTCAGATGAAACAAATATCAGAGATCAAAGCGATTTTGCCTTACGGGGCTCACATCCAGGGTCAAGTGCAGGATCTTGGTAGGCCTTCCTGAAGGATGGTCTGGAGAGGAGGTGGGAGTGGCAACGTCTTCACCAGCTCTGCAGTAAAGTGCTGTCTGAGTCTGACCCCCATGCTTAAGAATCATCACACTACATCGTGATTCTGCACCAAGCTCAAATCTCAAAGCTTCATCTTTGATTCGGTTGGTACAGCGGGATGGATATTCATATCTTTATAGACATGTCGCCTTCCCACCCCTAATTTTTTTTCCTCATGGTGTTTGGTGTTAGGGTGAAGGGCGAAGGCCACATTTGAACATAAGTCAGGTTTTTTTATTTTATGTGGGGGAAAGCCAGGGGCGTTTGCAGAACTTAAAACAGAAATCAAACCTTTAAAGGTCGACTGTATGTGTCCTGCCACTCATATTCTCTTCTGGCTTCTAACTTTCCTTAGGCTTAAAATATATCTGGAGCTGCTGGTTCCTTTGTTCTTTGGAAAGTTCATTTTTTATTCCTTTAAAATACTGTTTTTTGTTTTGTTTTGTTTTTAAGAAAAGGGCAACAAACAAAGTTTTCATTGATCATGTTTCAGAGGCTTGTTGCTTACAACTCTGCAGAACAAAACAGGGCCTGCCGTCATTTCAGTGAGCGTCACTCTGCACTCTAACTCAAGAGGGTCCTCAGTGAGCAGGAGTTCCTAGGCCCAGTTGTTTGCTGACTACGAAATTAGGAGGAATTGGGTCAGAAGTGGTGGCCACCTAATTTTAAAATGAAGCTAAATGAGAAAATATATCTGGAAGGAATACTAATTTAATATTTTTAAATACCTCCTTTTATGAACCTAGCTCCAAAGTTTGGCATGACATTTGCCTCTACTCTGGTACCTTTTAGTGGCTATAGCCATATAAGTATTGTAGATTAGAAGTTATAATTTATTAAAACAATTGGTTGAGTGCCAGGAATGCTGGTTAGAAATCTCTGCCACATTCAAAAGGCAGCATTAAAAATCAGAATAAATGAATTATTAACTTACTTTTTATTCTACAGCATGTACATAGACTTATATTTGTCACAGTGGTTTCATTTCAATATGTAAAAGATAGAGATGTCCCAGGCTACTCTGGGAAAAAAATACTGTAACAAGGTATTTTCTACATTAAATGGATTTTATGCTTTTATTTTAGATAACAAATTTTGATTAATTGAGCATTTTTGCTCTATTCAATTCTTAAGAAAAACACATAGTTCTTACCCCTGGACATTAATCAGTTGGTTCTCATTTGTCTAAAAGATTTCCATTTCTCTCTCTTCCTCTCTATCCCTATTCTCCCTCTCTCTCTTTTCTTTTTTTTTTTTTCTCAAGAGATAACTTCTCAGTCTGTTGCCCAGACTGGAGTGCAGTGGCACAGTTTTAGCTCACTGCAGCCACAAGCTCCTGAGCTGAAACAATCCTCTCACCTCAGTCTCCTGAGTAGCTGGGACTACAGGTATGTACCACCACACCTGGCTAATTTTCAAATTTTTTTAATGGAGATGGGGTCTTGCTATGTTGCCTAGGATGATGTTGAACTCCTGGCCTCAAGCTATTCTCCCAACTCAGCCTCCCAAAGTGCTGGGATTACAGGTGGGAGCCATCAGGCCTGGTTATCCCCCATTCTTAACCCTGGTCATCATTCAAGTCTCCACCTTTTTCATTAGTTCAATTTATTGTAGCTGTATGTTGGAAAGATAATATGAAACAAACAGATAAGCCCCTTATCATCCTTGAGCGTACAATCTATAGAACTCTTTCTTGATTCTTGCTACAACTGCTAGCACCCCAATTGGAAATAATTGTTTTAACTTTTATGTATTTCTTAGACACATTGAAACTTAAATGTTGGCCAGGTGCAGTGACTCACACCTGTAATCCCAGCACTTTGAAAGGCTGAGGTATGTGGATCACGAGGCCAGAAGATCAAGACCATCCTGGCCATCATGGTGAAACCCGGTCTCTACTAAAAATACAAAAATTAGCCAGGTGTAGTGGTTCACACCTATAATCCCAGTTACTCAGAGAGGCTGAGGCAGAAGAATCTCTTGAACTTGGGAGGCGGGGACTGCAGTGAGCCGAGATCGCACCACTGCACCCCAGCCTGGTGACAGAGTGAGATTCTGCCTAAAAAAAAAAAAAGTAAATGTTTATTATAGTTATTTATCTACTTTACTAGAATGTGAGTGTTTTTTAAATCAATAGGATCCCTTTTTGCACCTATGTTCTGAACCAGTTGAGATTAAACAATGAGGTGAAAGGGATATAAAGTGACATAATTATTTTTGATTAAGCGATACTATGGGCAAGTGGGGTGCCTAACAGAATTCCAGAATTGGACAGTTATTTATCCAGTAAAAAGCACCCTGGAGTAGGCAAACACTACCATGGGCCAACACTGCTAGGGATGGGGCAAAATGGCAATGAACATCTAGCAAGCTCTGAAACTTATAAGGGAGAGGTACTGGGTCCCAAGATAAAGGGACAAGAAAGGGAATGGGCTATATGACCAGTCTGTCTTATCAAGCTGGCCATGAGTGAATAAGAAGTGTTGAGTTAGGCCAAATGTGCAACTCACTTCATATCTGGAGAAGGAAGAAATGTTCTCATCCCAACAAATTTCATTTATTTCCCCCCTGGGGGTTCCCTTTTGAATTTTTTTTTTTTTTTAATCCTTCAAGGTAGTTAAAACACACTGAACATTTGCTAAATATTTATTAAATACATTTATTCAGAAATAAATGCATTTCAGGCATTTAATTGAAAATGAAGAAATGAACAAACATTCTTGGGCTGAGTCCATTTTGTTATTTAGTACCTCATAAATAGCATATACCATTTTGTACACATTTCCATTATATTTGCAATGTCAAGATAAAACCTTCAGTTATTAGATTCAGCCATATCCAGACTTCTATATTCACTGAAGCAAAAACATAAATACATCCTCCAATGGTTCTCAGTGAATAGAATGACAAATGTTTCAAGTCCCTATAGGCTAAATGACTTGAGGAAGGTCTTTAAAAGACCTCAGAGCGACTTGAAGAGCTTTTCAGAAATCTGGAAGCTTGTTATGACATCATGGACTGAAATCTGAGGTGTGGTAGAAAAAAGGAACTATATGAAGAGAAAGTTAGGAGGTAGGGAAACATTGGCAACTTAGCTTGAGAAAGCCCGACACTCTTTCTGTCATACATCTTAAATATTCTTAATTAACCTATGTCTGCATCCACCAAGCATGTGATGTCAGTCTTTGCTGATAATAGAACAAACATCTGCAGCAAGGAAGCAGCCCTTCATTTAATCGGGGATACAGTCTGATTTTCCTAACAACAAAGTTTGCCTTAGGGTTTACCATTAATTAATTGTGTCTAAATATTAACTGACATCCATTCTCGGGTGTGAGCAAAACTCCCCTCCAGGGAACGTCCTCTGTGGAAAACTTAACATTTCCATTATGAAAGCCAAGAGGACGAAATTCTTTTAGTAATGTGGCTGTTGAGTGCAAAGGAGGGGGCAAACCTCTCCTATAAATCAGGGAAGGAGAAGAGATACTAAGAGAAATGGCTCCAGGGAAAGGGATAAGTTGGGGAGCTGATTCATGCCAGATTTCAAAGAAATTGAATCAAAGAAAGAAGGAGAAATGGCAGGTTTGCTGAGGAGTTTTCTTGATTTAGAACTGGAGAGTCCAAGTAGTGCAAATTGTGATGGACAAGAAAACTCTTATGAGAACTTCACCTTGGTGATGCTTTTCTTTCATAGGAAAAGGTCTGTCTGCAAGAATAACTAACAGCTGATGGTCCTGGACCATACAGAAAACTTATGTTGTCTGTTTTTCTTTTATTTCTAGTGAACTGACTTTGGTTGTGAGATCAAATTATACAGTAATGGAAACAGTTTGCCTTACGTTCAACAGCAAAATGATACGTTTGATTTCATGCTACAATTTCTTATTCCTTACAAAGAATGATTTTTGTCCTGGGAAATAATTCAAGAAGGACCTTTTCTCCTTTTGGTCAACTCTGTGAAAACCGAGAACATCTGTGTCAATATAACTTAATCATTTGTTCTGAAAAATTCTTAGCAAGGAAGATAAGACCACACACAGTAAACAGCTTCACTGTTTGCCTCGGGAAATTCTTGTACATCAATTTATCCAGGCAAACATGCTTAACTGGGCAAATGTCTATCTATACAGAACAATAGGTTGCTCACCTGAACTAGTAACATATTTATCATGGCAACAATGATCTCTTCATGACTTACTTCAAGATCTTTGCCTCCTTGTGTCACCAATACAAAAAACTATTACATCCTAACTTCGCCCAGTCCCAATTAATGGACTCTTGAGAGACCCATCTTAAATTACTTGGGCCCAAACTCCCAAATTTTACAAGGACCTTTCAATTTCTTTCCTCTTTTGGGACACTATCAGGACTCTATTCAGGTAATGTTCTCTTGAGCCACAGTAAGATTAATTAACTCCTTTTTTTTTTTTTTTTTTTTTTTTTGAGCAACAGGATTGTCTTTCTGGAAAATAGAAAGTTCAAGTAACTGAGATACTAGCGTGCAGGTTAGAGCATCCACACAGATATTAAACACTTTTGGGATGTTGGCCAGATTTTAGATTTTAGTATAGGAGAAATTAGGCATTTGAGTTGTGAGTTAAATCGGACAGTAGGATGACTAGCATGAGGAGAAAAAGGAGGTACTATAGCTGAATAACAAAAGTCTCCAGAGAGCATATTTTGAAACATTAGGAGAAAACTAATGGTCTGGGCATAGGACTGAAAACCAGTAACCAATCTTCTCTCTTGACTTTGAGGTCCGTGCATTGTGAGAGAATGGGGTTTCCCTCAGGTTTCCATGGAGGCACCAGGTTTGGGTTATGAAACAAAAGTGGACACGATGTGGTAAGTATTTATCTTATTCTATCTTCCATGAGAGGTTCAGATGGCATAGGAGAAAGGTTGAAGAATAATCAAATATTGGATTCCTATTTAAGAAGTGGGGAATACGATAGGAACAGAGAGTGAGGAACAGCATAGGGTTTGTCAATAATAATTCAGTAACTAGAACTTCGTAGGACTCGAAACTCTTCTGTTTCTGAAACCTTAATGTCGACTCCCAATTCTCTGACCACATGTCGTTTATTTCCAGCTGCCTCAGTTTTTTAGTTTCATCATACTTGTATTTTGTTTTATTTTTTATTTCAATAGGTTTTTGGGGAACAGGTGGTATCCGGTTACATGAATAAGTTCTTCGTGGTGATTTCTGAGATTTTGGTGCACCCATCACGCAAGCAGTGTACACTGTACCCAATGTGTAGTCTTTTATTCCTCAACCCTCTCCCACCCTTTATCCTGAGTTCCCAAAGTCCATTGTATTCTTCTTATGCCTTTGCATCCTCATAGCTTAGCTCACACTTATCAGTGAGAAAATATGATGTTAGGTTTTCCATTCCTGAGTTACTTCACTTAGAATAATGGTCTCCAATTATGAGGTTGATGTCTCAACTTTTCTTTTTGTTTTATTAGCTCTCTACAGTCTTATATTATTTTTATAATTATTTACCTGGGATCTACTGCTTTTAACATTCTCTCCATTTTTTTCAACTTGCTTTCTTTATTATCTTTCCGTGTTAGCAAAATCTAGTCCTAGATGGATTCTACTTATTGCCTTTCCAGCTTCTACATCTGGGCTCCAATTTTTCTGAGTACTGCTACATAATAATCACCACACATACATTCATGTTCTTCAACATCAACTGGGCCCTTGACACAGCCTGAGAAGTTTTCTATAGGTTCTTGCAAGCACTGCCTCACCAATTCTCCACAGCCAAATTTTGAAATCTTCTCTGCTTTTTAAAAGCTACTTACCCTTCTATCTTCTTCTCACTGTCAATATTACTGAAAACAAAATAAAGCAAAATAAAACAACACATTGGAGGCAATCAAGTGGGGAATTTCTTAATTTTACTATAAACACTTCCAGTAGTTTATAGTTACTTGATTCTGTCTTTTCTTCTTGTTCTGAAATTGTGAAAAATAGTTGTTTTGAGACTGATTTCTTCACCTGTGTTCTAGCTTCAGTCCAGTCTCAATTTCTCAGATGTTTGGCCCATCTATACCCTCATTCCTGTATTTCCACTCTCTTCTTTTGAATCAGTCTTTAAATATGCTCAATTGTTTTCAATGTTAAAAAGAAAACAAAGAATCCTTTCTTGACCTTTGCTCTTAGCTAGTTTGTGCCCACTTTTCCTCCCTTCTGTTAGTAGCTATGTTCCTGAGCTATACTTACTCTCTTAGGTTTCCAGTCTTCCACTCCCTCCTCAATTTCTACCCTTTAAATATTGTCTCTGAAATGCTACGGAAATGGATCTAGTAAAGGCCACTGATGAGCTTTTCATGGCTAAATCCATTACATATTGTTCATCTTTAGTTTGTTTTACCTGCAGTATTTATTGTTATTGAACAAGGAAAGCCTCAGTATTTATTGAAAAGTAAAGATGGACATTCTAGCTAGGCAAGGGAATGTGCCATAAATAAGCTAGGTCAGCATGGAGTTTAAGGGTGTTCTGGATAGTGAGAAGATTTGTTTTGACCAGGGCACAAGTCTTCTATAGAATAATAGGGAGACAGGAAATAAAAAAAAGAAAGTATGTTGGCTAGATTGTTGGAAAAGTCCTTAAATGAATGCTATCATTTATAAATAAAATCTAAATGAAATTTAGATTTCATTGCATAGTGATCAAAGCCTAATGAAACTTTGAGAAGAAAGTGATACATGATAGATGTTTGTTATCATTCATCTGTCAATGTGACTCGGCTTAACCTATGCTTGTGGTATCAGTAACAGCATCAAAGTCATGGCAGTTAGGTAAGCAGCATGAAAAATATTTCTGTTTTGTGCTTGACGCTGGCTAGAAATTCCAGCAGAAATCCCAGAAGGTTTATAAAGATTCAGGACTACCCTTGGAAAAAGGACAGTGTAGACATGCAGATTCCAGATTCATTTCCGCAAAGGTGAATGTTGGTTTTCATCATGCTTTCTGTTGGGATGAGCAAATACCCTCTAGACAGACCCTTCCTCTCAATTTACTTTTTTTTAAGTACTCAGAGAATTCCTTGTAGTATATTTGTACAGAGTTGCATTTTATCCTACATTTAAAACTGTTGTCATTCATAGTTGATACTGTTTTGTTACACTGATAGGTCCTTTTGTGACTGGTGGGTAAGACCCATTTTTCCTTTTGACAGTTGGCTTGCAATTTTTTTTCTGCATCTGCTGAATTGCTTTCTTGCTCTTGCAAATATATTCAACATCACAGTTCTTCTACATGACAGACAGAGAAGGCCTTGGCAGATTCCAACCTCAGGAAGAAATTGTGTCTTTCTCTATAGTACTATCAAGAGATTCATGTATATATGCCAGGAGACACCTTTGGATTCATAGTGCACTAATATTAAATGAGGGGCATAAGATGTGATATTTTTTGATGTTATTTCACTCTAATAGATCATTAGATATTTAATTGATTCTTAGAGAGTTTAAAATTGAATTCTTTTTATATTTTATGCTATTCCATAGACATATTTCAAAGTAAAGTATAAGGGTCGGTGATTTAGATTTGATGATTACTTGCAAAGTTTGGGATATATAAGCAGACAATAGTAAGTTTAAAATATTCACGACCAAATATCAAGTTTCTGATTATGTAGGTAGGAAAGTAGATAAAATTATAGAATTATTGAAAATTATATGAAGTTTTCAATAGTTTGTAAATTATTTTTGTTGCCTGTTACTCAAAGGTATTGATTCTCCTTTGATACTGAATGCCATTTTCATTTACAATGCATCATGATTACTTTACAGAATGCCAGATTTGCCACTGTTGTTTCTTTCTCAGAATGTTGTATTTCTTAAAACCTCTTTCAATATTCATTCTGAAAAACTTGTTTAAATTTACTCACTTTAATATGCATACACTACATACACATTTGCACAAATATACTATAATATACATGCTATTACATTCAGCATCTTATTAGATTTAGATTCTGAATATTAGTTACTGAAAGCCCCTTATGGGCAGGGGTAGGTCTTTCTCATTATCCTCCCCACTCACTCACATCACGCACAATAACTTGTACATAGTAGTTATATACAATAGATGTATCAAGGTGTTCTGTTTCAATGCAGCTCCGGTGCTTCTATTGACTTCCTCATCTCTAATATCTAGTGATGACCTTTTATTATGTGTATATATCTTTGCTTGCTAAATTTCATACCTAGACTTTGGATAATCAATGCTGCCACTGTATAATTTTTATCATATTACTTCAATACCTGGGGGAAAAAGACAGCTAAATGATCTCATCTCATCTTTGTTTGCTTCCAGAGAAATTCTGATAATACTCTTCACTTTAAGTCCAAGAAGTTTTCACACTGGGATGAGAAGCAGAAGATCAATAACCCTTAGTTATAGAGTAGCCATAAGATATGCATTGGCTGAAGAATACTTTGGTTTTTGAGTGGAATGAAGAATTGCTCTAGCTATGCCATCATGATATCTGCCCATACTGTCATGATTTCTCAGATTGTATCTTTTTTTTTTTTAACTGTTGTGACTAGCCATATCAGGGCAGAGTTCATTTTTTCCTGAGATGCAATTTGTTAGAATGGAATACATATTAGACGAGAAGGTGTAGAACGATAGTTATCAGAGTTCACTTCCAAGACCAGCAGGGTCGGCAGCACCAGGGAACTTTTAAAAATGCAAATTGCCTGGTTTTACCCCAGACCTATGGAATAAGAAAGACTGGGGGTAAAGCCTACGAATCTGTGTTTTAATAAGCCCTCCATGGAATTCTAATGCAAAGAAAGGTTTGAGAACTGCTATTATAGAGAGTGGTTGACTTTTTTTTTTTTTTTTTTTTACGAAGTCTCACTCTGTCACCCAGGCTGGAGTGCAGTGGTGTGATCTCGGCTCACTGCAACCTCCGCCTCCTGGGTTCAAGTGATTCTCCTGTTTCAGCCTCCCAAATAGCTGGAACTGCAGGCGTGTGCCACCATGCGCAGTTAATTTTTGTACGTTTAGTAGAGACGGGGTTTCACCATGTTGGCCAGGATAGTCTCGATTTCTTGACCTCAGGTGATCTGCCCACCTCAGCCTCCCAAAGTGCTGAGATTACAGGCGTGAGCCACAGTTCCCGGCTGAGAGTGGTTGATCTCTTAAAGAGATTGTTCAATTTTGAGACTGTATGAGTTTGAGGACTTGGTTCCTATTTTCACCTCTGCACTGATTAAATGTACAACATTGAATCTCGGTTTTCTCCCCTATAAAATAAGGGATTTGTACATGGTTATAGGTAATATACTTTAATTCTAAACTCGGACAGTATGGATGCCTCTTCAAACCTAACTATCGAGAAGGAGGTTTTTTCCAGTTACTCGTGTGGTTACTGTGTAGTACACCGTTTCTTGTTCCCCTGTCCTCACTTGACTTGGCATTTAAAGTAAGATTGGGCTGACTGAAACAAAGTGTTTGTATCTTGATACTTGATTTATTTGTACACGTCAGTAGCCTTTTTCAGTGGGAGGCTTACTAGAACTTTTGGCCTCACATCAGCAAACTTATTGTTTGATGCTGTTGGCCAATTTCTGGCTTCAACCTACCAGTCCAAGACATTCTGGCAAGGAAGATGACTGGGCGCAAATGATACTCATGAAATTTATTCTCAATTATCCTTGTTCTTGTATCTCATTAGCAGGGAAGCGGTAGAAGTCTGAATAAGATAGACATTTGATATCTTGTAGAGTGAGCATATTGGTATTGAAGTTTATGACCTGTAGATATGAATTCCCGAAATGAGTTCTAATGGATGCCCAAAATTAGTTATAATGGTTAAATTCAAACTTTCCTATTTGTTCTAAAATAGATACAGTTACTCTTCTAGTCACCTAGGCACAGAAACTTTGAGTCTTCAAATAATTTCTTTCCTTTTTATACCAGTAATCATTGAATACTAAGTCATAACAGTATCTTTCCAATTGCAATATTTTAGATTCTATTTGCTTTCTATTCTCTGTGTTGCTACACATAACTTCAAAGTCCATGTATTCAGCTCTTGCAATCTATGTGTCTACTATAACAATAACTTCTTTTTTAAAAAATAGAAACCAAGTAGTATTTCAACCATGTCAGGAGAATTATATCATGGGCACCCCGTGTGACAACCTTATGATAAAGGTAGACAAAAGTTTGTTTCCTTTTCTTCTTACACAGTAACTTCTTAATTGTATCTGGCTTCATTCTCCTCAAATCCTAACAAAGACCATAAAAGAGACTTGAATCTAAAAAAGAGACATTTCCTATGAACCATTTTTTGCCATTTGGAGTTTAATAAATAAAGGCCATTCAATTTCATTGAATAAACAGAGAAAATAGTTTAGTCTTTTAAGAGCCTGCCTCTGCAAGTTGAATCTATTTCCAGAGGTAACTTTGTAGAGATTTTAATTTGACTCTCTCTATATTGTAATAATAGCTTATAAGAACACATGACTTCAGTGTCCCAAACTGTCTATTTGTAAGGTTGGCACTTTTTCCAAACAAAATATTATTTTCAGGAAAAAAAGTCCAAGGCCAAAAATAAAGCAGGACTGTAAAATTGTGCTCCAGTTTGTGTAAATGATCTAACCTTCTTTTAGTCACCTGGGTCTGGAATGGCTGCTTTAGCAAATTTCTTACTCTATCACCTTGTTAAAAATATAGACAGTTGTATAACTTTGTCTAAGCTCATGCATTATTGAGTTGATAAATCATAGTGGCTTTGAAAGAGCCAATATGCTCCAGCTGTCTCTCATGCAAATTAACTGCATGTGCTAAAACTCCTTATGGAAATTTCAATGGCTAAAAATATTATGCACAACTAAAATCCAATGTTATTTCTGCTTTTCTCCTCTAATATTTTCCCAGATAGTGGAATTTGAAGTAATTTTCCAGTTTGATAACTTCTGGGTTTTATTTTTTAAAAAGAACCCATATATACACACAAACACATACACAGACATAGATACACAGTCAATTCTCAATATTAGTGGTTATGTTCTCTAAAGTCATTGTGAACACTGATGTAGCTAAAACAGAGCCATTGCTCCTAGGAGAAATGCAGGATTAGGTTCCTGTGAGCCTCAGGTCACATTTTTCACATTTTCGTCAACAGATCAATACCTACCCTTGTTTTATGTGTATTTCTACTTAAAAACACTATATTCAATATTTTGTTGATTCACTAACATAGAATTTAGGGCTACTGGTACTATATAACTTATGCCTGAATGAAGCATATCTAGCATGCATCGTCTCCACGAGGCACTAGCCTTCTTGTGCTTAGGAACAGCTCTTTAGTACTACATTAGGGGTCCATTTTAAACAGTCACGTCCCTAACAAAAATGACAAAATGCAAAAAACCACAACACTAAATAGACCACAATCTATGCACATGTCCATGAATGACCACAAGGGTAAAATTGAGTATTACTTGATGGGGTTAGGGGAGGGGGCAGTTAGATTAATAGGTAATTAAATACATATGGTATGTGTTGAAATTTACAAACCTAAACCTCAAATAATACAATAAATCTAAAAGGATGCTTTTCAAAATTTAAAACTAGACTATTCTGATAATTCCTACTCAATAAAATTTAATTTGTCTTTAAGTATACTTATTTTTTATGTATTAATAAGCTAATACTGTTACATTTAATTACATTTTAATTTATTTTTGGCCTTATGGCATATGCTATTTAGCACAAGTAGCATTTGGTTAGGCACCTGTAATTGCCTTGTTATTCTACAATCTCTTTAGACTTTTTTTTTTTTTTTGTATTTTTGTCTCTCCAGACTTTTGAATGTGCTAAAGTATCAAGTACAGGACTTCATAAGCAGAACATTCTCAGAAAATTTTGTGCTGAGTTTTTGATGGAACGTTTTCCTTCTCAATCCAAACTAGCTATCTACAGAGACTTAAATCAACTCCCATACATTTTAAAAACCTTGCTGTGGTCTTGTTAGACAGTAAAACTTTCTGTCATTTGTGAAACCTTATCATTATGTCCATGTTTTTAGTCACTTTGAAAAGATTACAATTTTGACATATATGAGTTGAGATTTTTAGGAAATTGAGAACAGCACAAATCAATGCCTGAGTTGTAGTTCACTATTTTTTTTTAAATTCTGATAACATTATTTAAATACAGTGAAAACTTTGATAAGAAAGCTTCATAGACAATTAATTGCATATGAAATGTGTTAAATATTTGGAAAACCAAACCCAAAATAATACATCTACAAGGATGTTCTTAAAAGTTTCAAAGTGTCCCATTTTGAGAACCTAGTCAATAAAATTTTATTGTTCCCCAATATTCTTTTTATATATTCTGACCATATTTTGCTTCTGCTGTTCTTTTTCCTTCCGTATACATTACCCATTATTTTGATGACCAAGACTGTTTACTTTTCCTTGGTTTTGTTTGTTTGTTTGTTTCTTGGCTATTTATATGATAAATTATTTCTGATTAGAGATTTCTAACAGTCAAATGACATTGCATGATCTCACTGAGACACAGTATATAAGCTGCACATCATTTTTTCATGGGCTAAATCTCTATATTTTATAAGTAGATTACTTTTTTCTCTCTTCAACCTATCAATCAATCCAATGAGCTATTAAAACAAAGTCACTTCCTGTCTGCTTTGAGCTTCTCTTCTTTAATTCTAAATGTAGTCTTTAAAGGAATATAAACTAGAAAAATAAAGTAACTTTCTAATTCCTATCATTCTCTCCTGGGTTCAAGCAATTCTCGTGACTCAGCCTCTCGAGTAAATGAGACTACAGGCATGTGCCACCACACCTGGGTACTTTTTTGTATTTTAGTAGAGACGGGGTTTCACCATGTTGCCCATGGTGGTCTCAAACTCCTGACCTCAGGCCATCTGCCCGCCTTGGTCTCCCAAAGTGCTAGGATTATAGGCATGAGCCACCACACCTGACTGACTATAACTTTTTAAAATCAGATGTGTTCTTTTTTATTTTGAAGTTCTTCAGGTTCACTAAGGAAGGATGAAATCTTTCTCTATATGGTATTACTCCCAGTTTTATGGTGAAAGTATACATGCATACTATTTTCAATGTTAACATTATATCTTCAAATAAGGATACAAGTAAATGTATCCATAAGTGAATTATTTAGGTACTAAATATCATTCTATGTCTTTTTCTCTGACTTAACATATTTCAAGTAGATAAAATGTTCAGATACTCTAAGAAATTTCCAACATTTCATGTCAAGATATTTCAAGATCGGTTGCAATTAATTTTTGTTGTTATGGAAGTCTCATTTTTGTTGTTTCCTTCTGAAGAAGCAGGATTTTGGTGTAGTTACATATTTTTCATTACAAATGCAGTAGCTAGAGCATAACCTATATAAGAATGTTCTGTATGAATTTGAGAAGAGCATTTTCTAAGCTCTAGAGATTTAGCTGAGTATTAACAATGAGGTACTCATGGTATCACATCTATTAATGCCTCAGTAGAAGGGACAGACATGAAACAAGTGTAGAGGTAATTCACCCTTCATACTATCTTGGTGCTATAACAAACCAAAAGGGATGAAAATATTTGTATAAACTGTGTGCCTTCTTTGATGCATACTTTAAAAACTGCCTTGGAAATCTCTAGATTAAAAAAAAATTGCATTTCTTATAAGTTAAGTAAGATAAATACCTTTTCTATGTTTATGTGATAAACTCCCTCTGTTTTCCTAGACCTTGATTCACAGGTCAGCATGAAAGCAAAGTAATAGTGTCTATGAATTAAATAAATTCCTCAAGGACAAAGGATAATTCATGATAATTGTGTTACAACTGGAGGGGCATTGGAGAACATTATGCCTAACTCATTTATTTCTTAAAGGAATAATTAGAGGTAAATTTTAGCTAAATATTAGAAAAAATATGTGCATCAACACACAAAATTTGCCTCTTCCCTTTTCGGTTTTGTTTAGATTAAAACAGAATCTTTCATATCCTTGTATAGCAACATCATAAGGAAATGTGGGAATTCTCAGTGGTGGTATATCTATCCCTTCTGCATATTCACAGCACTCCAGAGTGGGAAAGAGTAGTATTTTCTATTTTATTTTATTTTTCTCGATGAGACAAGTCAGGAAGCGATCCTCCTGGGGTTGCTAACTCCAATAAGAGCAGATTAAAATTCCAGAGAAGAAAGTGGCTATTTGGCTTCATGCAGCAAGAGCACTATACTTGGCTGTGTCTGAGGCTGTAGCTAAAGGGGGCTGGGCGGGGGGGATGGAGAGAGAGAGAGAGAGAGAATGTTATTCATTTTAGGAATAATGGCTTAGTTTTTGTAAATATATTCATTTAGTTTTAGAAAAATGACAGACTTTTAAACCTATTTTACAATCCTTACTATACATCACTAAATGGCAAAACTTTGGATACATCTGATTTTCCCCATGATTAATGGACTATATTTTAAATATTTGAACTCAGAAAGACACACGAATACTTGCCCCCAGTCTTATGAAATAAGATCATTTATCAGCTCTGCTTTATTTGCAAAAGAAGGTTCAGTTGCCCTTTATATTACTGTTAGAGCTCAAGACAATGTTTCTTTACTTATGAGCAGATGTTTGAAATCCTCCAGGAGGTTTCTATAAGACTATGGAAATGAACTTGGCATGGGTACTGGGCTCCCAGGTGGAGTGGTGCACATGAGCCTCCTTAGAAGTATTAGATCAAGGCTAGTCAGGGAGAGCAACAGAGCCTAGCCACCAAAAGCCGACCGCTTTGGTGAGTGACAGGTACAGGCTCCTTCTGAAGCATGAAAAGGAATGCTAAATGATCTCCCTGACAGAATAAATCTTCTGTTTGTTTGGTCTGGACCAGATGTGCTACAGGCTGATGTGGAAATGTCTGCTCATGCCAATTTCACTTTAAATCACAATTTGGCAGGCTGGTTAGTTTTGAAAGTTGCAGCCCATTTAGCACTTTAAACAGAAATGTTTTCTAATGGTCTTTTCATTTAATTTGCAAATCCACACCAGGGTCTAAATAGGGCTGTAAGAAGCTATTCTCTGGAGAGGTGGGTCACTTGATGAAAGAATTCTGTCTTAAGATCGAATGGGATATATGGCTTTATTCCCTGTGCTCCCCTGAGTGATCTCTTTGTATAGATAGTGTAGCTCTAAGTGTCTAGCACTGTGCTGAGTGTAGTGCCACAGATTTATTTCTATTTTATATGCAAGTCACTTTAAGGTTTTAAAGACAGCAATACTTATTTCCATTGTACTATGCAGTTCTCAAAATTTTGAGTTAGTAAAGATCTGAAAAGACCCACTCTTCCAATATAGGTTGCATGCTACATACTTTAAAACTGTGGGCACTCATAGACATGACCACTAAAGAAATATTTGGGAAATTTAAAATTTTAGGAAAGTGAAAGATTCTCTTCTGAGAAGAGAAGTAATTCTTTCTTGAATTACTTGAAAATGTAATTGTATTTTACTTCATAGAAGTGATCTTTGTAGTTCTCATTAATAAATGGAAATGTTTATCGGTACTCTTATTCCTGATTTCATGAGAATAGGAATCTTGGTCTAGTTTATTCATTTCTGTATCCCAAGTGCCTAAAAAGAAGCCTGATACATAGTAGTTGCTCAATAAAATACATTAAATACATTAATTGTTAAATACATTAATTCAGATACCTAACTGTGTTTTTATTATTCAGTTGGAGATTAGAGGAAGAGTTACTAATACTCCAGAAAGAATATTGATTTCTGTTGATTCAGATATAAAAGTTCAACTGTTACCTATAGTTCTAGATCAAAACATCTCCAAGGACTTCTCATTAAGAATGGGAAAGGAGGCTGGGCGCAGTGGCTCACAACTATAATCCCAGTACTTTGGAAGGCTGAGGCAGGAGGATTACTTGAAGCTAGGAGTTTGAGACCAGACTGGGCAACACAGCAATACTCCGGCTCTACAAAAAAAGAAAAAAAAAAACTTTAGCAAGGCATGATGGCATGTGCCTATAATCCCAGCTACTGGGGAGGCTGAGGTGGGAGGATTACTTGAACCCCAGAAGTTGAGCCTTCAGTGAGCTATGATCATGCCACTGCACTCCGGCTGGGGCAATAGAGAGAGACCCTATCTCTAAAAATAAATAAGTATAGAAATCAAAACTGTTCCTGGCTACACACACATACACACACACACCTTTTTTTTTTTTTTTTTTTTTTTTTTTTTTTGAGACAAAGTCTCACTGTTGTTCCCCAGGCTGGAGTGCAATGGCGTGATCTCAGCTCACTGCCACCTCTGTGTCCCAGGTTCAAGTGATTCTCTTGACTCAGCTTCCCGAGTAGCTGGGATTACAGGTGCCTGCCACCACACCTGGCCAATTTTTGTATTTTTAGTAGAGACGGGGTTTCACCATGTTGGCCAGGCTGGTCTTGAACTCCTCACCTTAGTTGATCCTCCTGTGTCGGTCTCCCAAATGCTGGGATTACAGGCGTGAGCCACTGCGCCTGGCAACATTTTTTTTTTAAGTCAAAATACCAATTTCAAGGTAGAAAAAATTTAAATGTATTTGAAAGCTAAGGGCCAGTTTTTAAAAAATATATAAAAGCTCACCAAAACCAATAGAAAAGAAAGCAAAATATGCTCAACTTCGTATTTAGTGAAAGGGAGGCTAACTAGATATCTGACAAAATGTCGTATTTTCACATGACACACTAACAAACAGCAAAAAGTCTGACAATATGCCAAGTATAAAGGAGTGGAGAAACAGGAACTCTGTTGCATTATTGTAGGGTATAAATTGCTGCATCCTATCTCAAAGGGATTTTAGTAGTAGCCCTTTAAATCAAAATTACAATCTCATGTGCTTTCACTTAACAATTCCACATCTAGAAAATTATGAATATATTTGTACCTATGTATAAAATTGTATGTTTAAGAATAATCAAGAAAATTTTATGTAATGTTGTCTGTAGTAGCCAAAAATACAGTTGGCCCTTCATGTATGTGGGTTCTGCATCTGTGGTTTCAACCAACCTCAGATGTACAATATTTAAAAAAATACAATAAAAACAATACAAATAAAAACCGATACAGTAGAACAGTGATTTATATAGCATTTGCATTGTATTAGGTATTATAAGTAATCTAGAGATGATTTAAAGTACACAGAAGGATGTTTGCAGGTTATATGCAAATACTATACAATTTTATATTAGAGACTTGATCAACCGAGGATATTGGTATCCACAGGGACCCTGGAACGAATTCCCCACACATATAGAGGGATGACAGTACTAGAAATAATCCATCTAATAGTCAGTCAGTAGTATAAGACCGGTTAAATAAGTTGCAGTAGACTTATATTAAGGGAAATTGTGAAGCCATTGAAAACAAAGTCATGTAACCCTAACTACTGGTGGACAGCAGAAGAGAAATGAGAAGGAGCTCAAACCAAAAAAGAAGCGTGATGAGGAGATGATGAATTTTCTTTATTCATTCTGTGCATTTAAAAATATACTTTAGGGTGGGTGTGGTGGCTCACACCTGTAATCCCAGCACTTTGGGAGGCTGAGGCAGGCGGATCATGAGGTCAGGAGTTCCAGCTCAATCTGACCAACATGGTGAAACTCCGTCTCTACTAAAAATACAAAAATTAGCCGGGCGTCGTGGCGTGCACCTGTAATCTCAGGTGCCACTCAGGTGGCTGAGGCAGGAGAATTGCTTGAACCCGGGAGGCAGAGGTTGCAGTGAGCTGAGATGGTGACACTGCACTCCAGCCTTGGCAACAGAGCAAGACTCCATCTCTCTCTCTCTCTCTCTCTCTCTCTCTCTCTCTCTCTCTCTCTCTCTCTCTCTTTCTCTCTTTCTCTCTCTCTCTATATATATATGTATGTGTGTGTGTATATATAACTCTCTCTCTCTATATATATATAACTTTATAGTATCCAGAAAAGTTTGAGAATATATATATATTTTTTGTATATAAGTGTATACCATGGTGAGGTTAGTGATGCCTAATTAAACTCTTAATTTAGTCTTCAAGCAATCTGTAATATAACCCTAAGTTTTAGTCACATTTACAAACATTGGAACTTATCTAGGGATTTTTACTAATAATGATGTTATATTTTCAGATGCCAGATGTAAACGTTTTTCCCATGTGTGGAACTTTTGAGCCATTAAAGTGCTATTTTTGTGGAATGACTGTTCTGGTGCAATAAATATTGTCCTAGGAACTTGAAAAGGTGTATTATTCTTTTACAAAATGAATATTTTGTTTTTTAGTCACTGCAGGAATGAACAGCACAACCTGGATGAGTTTAATGGGCTCACACTGAGTGTAAATGGTGGTGGCTGCCTTTTCAGTGCCTAATTACTGCCACGTTAAAGGTGCAGCTACCAGGTGACTCTTGTCAACGCTCACCTCCACTAAGTGCTTGGCTGTTACAATTAGCTGAAATCATAGAGGCACTCCCAAATACCTTAACAATTGTGTTGTTAATATTAAAAGGGTAAATTTCTTTCAATCATGTAAACATAAATATTGAAAATGAAATGCAGATGTAAGAAAATTCCATCCTGAAAGGCTCTTTTCTGAAACTTTTAAATGCAATGAATTACGTAAAGATATATACAAATGCCATGAAAATTTTCATGTTGTTGGCTGTATTTCAGCTCTAAGGGTGGTTGCCCTAATTAATTTTGCCACTGTATGACTGAGCCTTCTGGCAGACATGTTGGATGTATTAGCAAATTAATGCACATGGATTGGCAACATGGTGAACAGAGTGTCAAGCTTTTCTTTGTTTTGTCATGTGGGAGGGTAGAAAGCTAGAAGAAATGCATGAGGAGACAGTCTGAAGTTTTAACAATGGCAATGAAAGCATTCTGGTGTATGCTGATGGACAGTGATAATTTAGTGTGGCAGGGAGCCATGTATATACCTTTAATACATCTGTCTGTGTTTGGTGTAGCCATTGGTATAAACAGACTGCATGAGTTTTACGCAGTTACTCAACTGTGTAGTTTCTCAACGTAGGTTTTAAAGATCCTTAGAAGATTTGTAGATGGACTTCAGGATATCTGTGAACCTTCTGGAATCAAATAGCAGGTTTTTATTGAACGTTCACTTTGCCTCTGTTGAAGAACCCATAGCATTCACTAGATTCTCTATATGATGAATGTAACTCACATATAAGTGTAGTTTATTCATCTGCACACAAATGTTCAAGTTAGTATATGCTGGCAAACTCTCTGGAGCAGTAAACAAATCTGTATAGAGTGCATAGCTATAAAGGGTATGGGAAGAAACAGGCCCAGAAGGCTTTATGTAGCTTCCAAATTAGTGCTTATAGAAATTCCTGGTTATTTAAGGCAAAGGTGATGCTCATCACTGTAACAAAGGTAACACAGTCCACTGTGTCTACCTTTCTAAGCTACAAATGTTCCGTACTAACAGAGTGCACCTGAATACATTTAACTTGTTTACCCTTGTAGATAGTTTCTTCCAGGGCTTCCTAGAAATAATCGCCATGGGAACCCTTCATTAAGCTGCCCTAAAATCTGTAATCATAAGAGGTTAAAACATATTGTTCTAGTGTTTGTGTTTTCATCCTTGTTGCCTTTCTGACTGTCAATAAAATCTAGACATTAAATATGTGGGACTCCCAGTTCAAATCTTATTTCCTTGAACATACTAAGATGAATATATGGGAATTCAATGCATTCAGAATTTATTCCTTTTTCGTTTGACATTTATTTGCAGAATGCTTTCCATGTACCAGTAACTGAGTTTGTTTTTCTGAGTACAAAGATGAACATGACATGAACTGTCTTTGAAGAGCTCATAGATTAATGGGGGTGGGGGTTAAGAGAGACAGAAAGGCTGGGCGCTGTGGCTTACACCTATAATCCCAGCACTTTGGAAGTCCGAGGCAGGGGGATTGTTTGAGCCCAGGAGTTTGAGACCAGCCTGGGCAACATGGTGAAATCCTGTCCCTACAAAACTTAGCCAGGTATGGTAGCACATGTCTGTGATCCCAGCTGCTTGGGAAGTCGAGGTGGGAGGATCGCCTGAGCCTGGGGAGGTAGAGGCTGCAGTGAGCTGTGATGCTGCAGACAGAGTGAGACACCATGTCAAAAAAAAAAAAAAAAGAGGGAGAGACAGAGAAATAAGCTTATGAGAAAGGAACTTATGAGTGTTTACTGTTTCATATCAAACTCTCAAATCAATCCCATCTTTGAGATTATAATGTAAACACTTGACATGTGTATTTCAGTGACTTGCAACTTTTGGCATCTATCAGATCACCTTGCAGTCTTTTAAATATACCGTTGCTTGGAGCTGCATTCAGAGTTTTTGAATCAATAATTCTGGGCATGGAGTCCTGGTGTGAGCATTTTGAAGAGCTCCACAGTGCTCCTATGTGCTATATGTTGAAATTGTTTGAAGTTTTTGTTTGTTTGTTTTGTTTTGTTTTTTGAGACAGTCTCACTCTGTCCGCCAGGCTGGAATGCAGTGGTGCAATCTCGGCTCATTGCAATCTCTGCCTCCTGGGTTCAAGCAATTCTGTCTCAGCCTCCCAAGTAGCTGGGACTACAGGCATGCACCACAACGCCAGGCTAATTTTTTGTATTTTTAGCAGAGATGGGGTTTCACTGTGTTAGCCAGGATGTCTTGATCTCCTGACCTTGTGATCCGCCCACCTCGGCCTCCCAAAGTGCTGGGATTACAGGCGTGAGCCACCGCGCCCGGCTGATTGTTGGAAGCTTTATTAAGTGTTCGCTGTTTGATTTGAGATGAGCCTATCACATCAGCATTTAGAAAGTCAGCCTGGTTACTGTGAACCACATGCCAGTAAGAATTTTGTCTGTACCCAGTGTTCTGTATATTGTGATGTGTTAACTTTAGACATGGAGGAGTCTTGCATTTACGGTAGTTGGTAGCTAAACTTTGTTTTTCAGAGCAGATTATTTTGCACCTGGTTACTAGAATCCCATTTACTCCAAAGAGAAGATAAACTGTGTCAACTGTTAGAAAGTCATTAAAATATACCTCAAGGAATAGTTAAGTCC
Organism: Rhinopithecus bieti; assembly: GCF_001698545.2. Lineage (NCBI taxonomy): Eukaryota > Metazoa > Chordata > Mammalia > Primates > Cercopithecidae > Rhinopithecus > Rhinopithecus bieti. The sequence goes on from NW_016814088.1 coordinate 2,414,908, forward strand.
TTATAGAAAACTCTGACACCTGTTGTCTTTTACAGCAATCCCAAGTCTCTCACACATTTTCTTTATTTTTTTTCCTCTTGTTCTTGGGAGATGATTTCCATGAAAATGAGATCTTTATTTCTTGAGAGTTCATCTGTTCTTGCTGCTCAGAGGGGAAAAAAAATGCTTAAAATTTAAGCTCTATGAGTTGAATTAGAATGCTTCTCGGCATTTTCCACAAGGATCAGTAGCTTTTTTTGTGGTCTACCAGGAATTCAAGCCTTGCCGCACACCAGCTGCTGTTGGGATGAAGGTTTCCTGGTGCTCTTTTCTTGTGGACAGCCTTTCCAGCTCAGGTGATTGCAACTGAGGAAAATATTGGATTCTTCCATTTTCTCTCAAATATTAACCTTATCCTGTAACCTGGTAATCCCTGAGTCTGGTGACAGCTTTACCAAAGAGCATTAAGTTTCCGGTAATGGAAATAACACTTTATATGCAAGAGCTTATTTTACAATTCTTTTTAATGTCTCACTTTCCCCTTTATTTTATATCCCTTTCTAACCACAAAGAAAGTACTATTGCAAGTGAATGTAACAGAACTTTTCCAATTAAGTACTCGCCTAGATTGGTATTTGCTGATATATTGACTAATATGTTTTCTTGGTTTGCTAGCTGTTTTCTTCTTGAATCCAGCATACTAAAATAGCTGAAAATGTTATAACCTATTTGTTTCAACTTAGAATATGATAGCATGAAAAAAGCCTATGCTTATGTAACATTGTGATTTAATTTATTTAGGTTTCAATGAAATCAATGAAATATGGATCAATTTCTTTAACACAGGCTTATGAGATTCTAGAAACTATACACATAGCAAGTTATATTTTCAAGTATTAGAGGAGTTATGGCACATAGTAAAACATGAAAAATATTATAGTCCTATCACTCTCTTGACCCATATGGAAGTTATAATAAAGTATTATGCAAAATGAAGCTTTCAGGCTAGTTTATGGATTGTACTAACTAGTTACATAAAATAATGCAATGAAACTACATGTTCTCCTTTACAATTTTGTTAGTGAAGAACAAATTATTTCTCTAATTCATATAGCTATGGTCTCAAGGAGAAGTTGGAAAGAGCCCTGTAAAAACGCACCTGCTATTTTCAACTCTCCTGTCTTCTTGCAAAAGTTATTTCTTCATTGAGGCTGACATTGATGGCTAAACATCTAAAAGCCACTCTCCTCTGCTTTTTCCATTGGCCAACCAGGAGAAAGGCTGAAAACATCGGTTATTTTCTTAACTTCCTTCTAGCTAAAGAGTATTATCTGAACTAGACCTGACCAAGGATACATGAGGGGAATTATGCTGGAGATTTCTGGAAAATTATTCCTTCTTGATAAAAGGAGAATGACATACAAATGTAAGCTCCCATTTTCTTTTATTGATTCTGTACATGTTTTGTGTGAAGATGCAATACTTTGAACTATTGCCTACATTTTGAAACCGCAAGGAGACATCATTAACTTTTTGAGGATAACAGAGCAGAAGGATTAGAAAAGCCTGGGTATTTGATGATATCAAGGAGCCACTGAATCAACCCTGGAACAGTCTACCTTAATATTTTTCTTCTGTGAACTAGTAGTAAATACCTAATAATGGAGTCATTTTCAGTTCACGATTCTAGTTTTCAATCAAAATATCTTAACTGATAATTTGGCAAATGCTACAAGAACTTACAAAGGAGATTAGCTCTGTATGTTTGAGAGGAGACTCAAGATTTGGCAATCCTCTCGTTGTATTTAATCTGTCAGTAATAAAATTAGATAAATTAAGAAGAAAAGCTCAATTGATAGCTGGCAATTCTGCAACCAAGGACAAAAATTATTATACCTGATAGGGATAGGAAGCCTACACCAATACAATTTAAATGAAGAAATATGATATCAAGTGGTACAAATACTTGTTAGAAAAACCAGAATTTCATAATATTAAAGACCAAAGGAAAGTCACAAGTTAGACATGTAATGGAAAATCTGAATTGAAGCCCACGTACATACTCTATTAGAAAACAAATTCAGCCTTCAATAATGTTTTTGCTCTAGTTCACTGGAATGAAAAAAGAAAGAAAACCAAAGACAAGAAGCATTTTACATATATAACACAGATGGGCAATACAATTGAGTTTAAAAAAGTTTTAAATTTAAAGCGTTTTCATTGTAACAAATATGAAGTATATTCAATTTCACGTTAAAAAATATGATTTATAGGCTGGGTGCCGTGGCTCATGCCTGTAATCCCAGCACTTTGGGAGACCGAGAGGGGCAGATCACGAGGTCAGGAGATCTCATCTCTATTAAAAATACAAAAAATTAGCGGGGCGTGGTGGTGGCCCCCTGTAGTCCCAGCTACTCGAGAGGCTGAGGCAGGAGAATAGCGTGAACCCGGGAGGCAGAGCTTGCAGTGAGCCAAGATAGCACCACCGCACTCCAGCCTGGGCGACAGAGCGAGACTCCGTCTCAACAACAACAACAACAACAACAAATTATATATATATATATATTTATATATGATTTATCAAGGCATGGTGCTTTAACATGAGCAGGGAAATCAGGGAAAACACTTGAAAAAAATAGAATTGGAAGCCTACTTGGCATTTATATAATTGAAAATGCAAGTAAATTTGTGGATACTGATAGAACTATATGCGGTTCTATCAGCAGACAAGCAGAATTTTACACTAAACAGAGTAATTTAAGTAATTCAGAAAATAAAAACCTACACAAATGGAATGAACAGAACAAGATACTGTCTGAAATGACACACAAATCAAAATGAACATATGTATTGATGGTCTAGACTTTAAATTAATGCCTTGACTATGCGACTGGTGCAGCCAGAGTAAGAATATTCCTTTCCACTTCCCATACCTAAAAATTTTCTAAAATCACCATTTAATGCCTATTAGTCTAAGATTGTTACATGACATCTTTTCAAAAATTACTATTTATTAATACGTATATATGTCTCATCTCTCCAAGTAGAATAATAATAAAATTAAACACTTACTTAGTGCTTACTATGGGACAGGCACTGTTCTAAGTGCTTCATTTTATTAACTTGTTTAAATCTCACAACCAACCAATGATATGGCTAATAATACCATTCCCATTTACACGATGATACATATGAGTTACAGTGATGTTAAATAAATTTATCTGGAATCATATAGCTTGTAAATAGTAGGTCCAGAATTGAAACCCAAGAATCCTGACTTCAGGCTCACCTCTTAATCATGCCATTTTGCTAATTCTTGCTTTTTAAAGAGAGTGAAGAAAATGCTTGTATGTTTTTAATTTTCGCTTCCCCTTTGCTCAGGTTTCTAGCTCAGTGCAATGCATATTGTGAACATTCAACCTGAATTTATGAACGAATGGATAAATGATTGCTTGAGTGCAGGGACTAACATAAAACCATTTGTAGGGGTTTTAGGGCAATCACACTTCAAGTGATAGAAAGCGTCCTCATTGAAAATTACAGTGTCAAAATTTAAATACCTCCACATATAAATAGTATAGTGTGTACTCTGTTCTCATACAGCTTTTTGAGACATATGTACATATAACAATTATAATCATCAAATGTAAGGACACCAACTACAAAATTCCTTTAAACAAAACCCTGAGTCTATAAGGTTGGCAATGAAGGTAAGAGGCCTTAGTTAGGGTACAGTCTAAGCTTCTATAAGAGAGATGCAAAAATAAAGTGGCTTATGTAATTCAGAAGTGTATTTTTCGCTCACAGAACAGAGGTACTGAAAGGCTGCCAGAGTCTTGCCATCCTCAAAATATGGCTTCCTTCCCTGTATCCAGTTCTTGCAATTTGAAAATAAAGAGGATAAAGGAAGTTCATTCCCATTCCTTTTAAGGGCATAGCCTGGAAGTGACAAACATCAACTATGTTCATATCTTCAAGCAGATCTAAGTCATGTGGCCACACCTAGTGGCAAGGTGCTGGGAAATGTCCTCAGTAGATGAAGGGCACATGCGGTTATAAACCTTAAAAACATTATTCTTGGGCGCGGTGGCTCAAGCCTGTAATCCCAGCACTTTGGGAGGCCGAGACGGGCGGATCACGAGGTCAGGAGATCGAGACCGTCCTGGCTAACACGGTGAAACCCCGTCTCTACTAAAAATACAAAAAAAAAAAAAAAAAAAAACTAGCCGGGCGAGGTGGCGGGCGCCTATAGTCCCAGCTACTAGGGAGGCTGAGGCAGGAGAATGGCGTAAACCCAGGAGGCAGAGCTTGCAGTGAGCTGAGATCCGGCCACTGCACTCCAGTCCGGGTGACAGAGCCAGACTCCGCCTCAAAAAAAAAAAAAAAAAAAAAAAAAAAAAAACATTATTCTTAAACAATTGAAAAATGCATTTTGGGGTACAGTAGCAGTCTCTGACCCAGGAGGAGCCACAGCATTGGGAAGAAGAGTGGGACTGTAGAGCCTTAGCTTTTGTTTCTATGCTCACCTTCTCTTTAGGGAAATTTTCTTGATTATGTCTATGGTTTTGGATCTGGCCCTAGTCAGTTATGCTTCCTCTTTAATACTATGGCCCCAGTGTGGACCCAGATGTGACCAGGTTGAAACATTTATATCCTTATTTTAGTAATTTAAAAAAATGAAAGTAATAGTAAAAGAATTCCTGCACATGGTTAAAAATAAGAGTACAGGTAGAATTACAAGGGAAAGCAGTACTCTTTTGCTCCATAGTGCCTTTCTGAAAAGGTAACATCACTTTAATTTCTTTAACTATGTCTTCTGACAACTATATACCTTTCTCAAAATACCATATTTATGTCTAATGTGCTTTAGTTTATAAATTTAAACATTGTCTATTGAGTCTTAGTTCACTGACCAATAATGCCATACCTCCCACCCAATATAAATACATTAATATTTTAGTTACAGTATCCATTGTCTCTTTAATCTTAAGTAATTTACTTACACATTCATCTCTTATTTGGTCAATTATAGAAAGTATTTCCTGATTCTCTACTTTGAAGGTGAAGATATTAGCACTTCTGACATTTCTTTCAGCTTTCATCTTCTATCGTAACCCACATTTTGTCCTCTTTATTCTTAAATGTCAAGCTTGATAACACTGCATTGTCTTTATTAATGATAATTAGGTATCTCACCATGTGTTATAGGTTGTTTCTGAACATTGAAAAATTAATACATATTGTTTACATTTTTATGACTAAGGGGAATGAAATAGGTTACTACCTGGTTTGTATCCTCCCAACCCTTGGAGACACTGGTAGAGAGGGAAAAGGGGGAGGTGGAAGAAAGGGGAAAATAACTCATTTTGGTATAAAATTAGACTTTATAGATTTACAAGTCATGGCCTGTTAGAAAGTGTTAATATTGGCTCTACCATTATCAGAGTATAAAAAGATATTTCATGAGTTGAAAGGCCTCCCTTTGGGTAAGCAATGCTCACATGTGCGACTTTGAGACTGCAGCTGTTAAATCTGGGCCAGATATGTCCTAATGTTGTAGAGAGGAACTGGGAAGCATTTCTGGTGGTCTTGAATTTCTCCATGTCCTTCTGTGTCTCACAGTAATCAATATTCCTTGAATTAATACTAAAGTTTGATACTAGGTAAGATCTCGTTGCTTAAGAGTCTGACATGGCAATCCAACACTTTGTCTATTCTCATTTATTTATTGTCGATCATTTACAGAAGCAAAAAGGTGTGTCATAAATGTATCTTATTTCTCACTGAGACTATTTTCCTTAGAGTTTCTAAGTGCCTATATTTTCCTTGCAGTATTTGTTTTTATCATACCCTCATTTCCCTGAAGTCCATTCTCTTAAGAAATGTTGGATTGAAAATGTCTTTTCTGTGTCCTTGCATCTCTAAAAGTATCTGTAATAATATTTCACATTTGATCGATTAACTGGCCACTATAGAATTCTAGTAAAAAATAACTTTCTCTTAGAATTATGCGGGCAATATAACATAGACTTTAAATTTGACGTTGAGAAGTCTGAGACCACTTTGTGTTTTGCTTGGCCAAAGGCATGTAGTATGTTCCCTTAGTGCATTTCACAAATAATTTTATTTGAAAAAATTTGACTTTTATTAGCTTTTTCAAAAGGACAACTGGAATTGCCAAGGTATCATCTGAAATTAAGCAAGTACTTCATCTATCACTATCTTAGTTTTCTCATTGAAAACTGGGGACAGAAAAGATTACTGAGTTTTTTCTGGTTTTATAAATAACGATAATAGTAAGTGGCATCTTTTCAAAAAGGTTTTGTATCTATTTCTATTGTCCTAACTTGCCTTAACAGACATTTGAATAGTAGACAGGGCCATTATTATTATTCCCATTTTATTGCTGAAGAAGCTGAAGCACAAAGATGTTAAATAACCTCCTAAAGGCAAAGCAGCTTTGTTTTGTTTAATATACAATTTTAAAAGTTGTTTAAGGAACGTTTAAAACAGAAATTTTGTTTAAAACAAAGTCTACTGTATTAATAATTGCTAAAAGTATTATTTTAAGAACATAGCACTGTAAGGAGTCTTCTCTCATATCATAAAATGATAATCCTACTGTCTACACATCGAACAGGTTTTTAAAATTGTAAGCATTGGTGAATTTTGAGAATGAAAAATGAGATCAAAATACATACACACATATGCTACCAACAAGTATCATAGTTTAGTGTAGTAATGCTTCATAGTGAAATAATTTGGAAATTTTGATGAGATTTTACTAAGCAGTACAGATAAAGGAAAGGAAAACATTTTGTATCTTTAGTACAAGATGACTGACTTTAATATTAGGTGAAACCCC
>NW_016814088.1:2424056-2427324 GCF_001698545.2 Rhinopithecus bieti
TTTTTTTTTTTTTTTTTTTTTTTTTTTTTTTTTTTTTTTAGCTCCCATATATGAAGCAAAACATACGATATTTGTCTTTCTCTGCCTGGCTTATTTCAGTTAATATAATGACCTCAAGTTCCATCCATGTTGCTGTAAATTACATGATTTCATTTTTTAATGGGTAGATTGTATTCCATTTTGTACATGTATATATCATATTTTTATCTACTCATCCATTCATTAGGCACTTGGGTTGATTCCATATCTTTGCTATTGTGAAGAGTGCAGTAATAAACATGTAAATGCAGGTATCCCTTTGATATTGTGATTTTTTTCTTTTGGATAAATACCCAGTAATGAAATTACTGGATCAAATGGTAACTACTTTTAGTCCTTTGAGAAATCTGTATATACTGTTTTCCATAGTGGCTGTACTAATTTACAGTTCCATCCACAATGTATAACAGTTCCCTTTTCTCTGCATCCTTGTCAGCACCTGTTATTTTCTGTGTTGTTAAAAATAGCTGTCCTAACTGGGATGAGATACCTCACTGTGTTTTTGATTTGCATGCCCTTGATGTTGCCCATTTTCATATACCTGTTGGACATTTGTATGTCTTTTTTTGAGAAATATCTATTCATGTTCTTTGCCTATTTTTAACAGGATTATTTGCCTTTTGTGTTTTGTGTTTTTTGTTTTTACCATTGAGATATTTGAGTTCCATATACATTCTGGATATTTGTTCCGTGTTGGGTAATTTTCAAATATTTTCTCCCATTCAAGAGGTTGTCTCTTCATTCTGTTGATTATTTCTTTTGTTGTGCAGAAGCTCTTCGGTTTAATAAAGTCCCATTTGTCTATTTTTGCTACTATTGCCTATATTTTTGACATAGAAGTCACAGTTTCTTTGCCTAGGCCAATGTCCCAGAGAGTTGTCCCTATGTTTCCTTCTAGTATTTTTACAGTTCGGAGTCTTATATTTAAGTCTTTAATCCATCTTGAGTTGATTTTTGTATATGGTAAGAGAGAAATACAGTTTCATTTTTTTGCTCAACTTCAGTTTTAAACTTCATTCCAGTTTTACCAGCACTATGTATTTATTTATTTATTTATTTAATTTTTTGAGACAGAGTCTTGCTCTGTCACCCAGGCTGGAGTGCAGTGGAATGATCTCGGCTCACTGCAAGCTCCGCCTCCCAAGTTCATGCCATTCTCCTGCCTCAGCCTCCCGAGTAGCTGGAACCACAGGTGCCCGCCACCACGCCTGGCTAATTTTTTGTATTTTTAGTGGAGACGGGGTTTCACCGTGTTGGCCAGGATGGTCTCGATCTCCTGACCTCGTGATCCACCCGCCTTGGCTTCCCATAGTGCTGGGATTACAGGCATGAGCCACCACACCCGGCCTACCAGCATCATTTATTAAAGAAGACATCCTTTCCCCACTGTATATTCTTGGCAACTTTGTTGAAGATCAGTTGGATATAAATATGTGGATTTATTCATGGGTTCTGTATTCTGTTCCACTGGATTATGTACCTATTTTTATACCAATACCATGTTGTTTTGGTTACTATAACCTTGTAATATATTTTGAAATCGGATAGTATGATGCTTCCAGCTTTTTTCTTTTTGCTCAGGATTGCTTTGGCTAGTGGACTCTTTGGTTCCATATGAATTTTAGGATTGATTTTTCTGTTTCTTTGAAAATGACATTGTTACTTTGATAGGGATTGCATTGAAGCTGTAGATTCCTTGGGGTAGTACAGTTATTTTAATTATATTAATTCTTCTGATCCATTACCATGAGATATCTTTCTGTTTGTTTGTGTCCTCTATAATTTCTTTCATCAGTGTTTTGTAGTTTTCTTTGAAGAGATATTTTACCTCCTTGGTTAAATTTATTCTTGGGTATTTTATTTTTGTTTGGAAGCTATTATAAATGGGATTGTCTTCTTGACTTCTTTCTTTTTTGTTTTTGGCTGTTTCATTAGTGGTATATAGAAATGTTACTAATTTTTGTATGTTGTTTTCTATCCTGCAATTTCAGTGAAAATTTTCATGAGATTCTGAGAGCTCTCTGGTGGATTCTTTTGTTTTTTCTAGAGAGATCATGTCCTCTGCAAAGAGTCAAATTTGACCTTCTATTTTCCAATTTAGATGCCTTTTATTTCTTTTTCTTACTTGATTGCTCTGGCTGGGACTTTCAGTACCATGTTGAATAGTAGTAGTGAAAGTGGGCATCCTTATCTTGTTCCAGCACTTAAAGGATTTTGGCTTTCCCCCATTCAGTATGATGTTAGCTATAGGTCTGTTATATACAGCCCTTGTTATTTTAACATATGGTCTTTCTATCTCTAGCTTAAGAGTTTCTATCATGAAGCAATGTTGAATTTTGTCAAATGCTTTTTCTGCATCTATTGAGATATTCATATGTTTTTTTCTTCATTCTGTTGATGTGATGTATTACATTTATTGTTTTGCATATATTGAACCATCATTGCATCCTTATGTAAAATCCTGCATGATTGTTTCATGTCATCTTTTAGGTGTGCTGTTGGATTCAGATGCTAGTACTTTGTTGAGGATTTTTTGCATCCATATTCATCAGGGATATTGGTCTGTAGTTTTCTTTATTTGATGTGTCCTTGCCTGGTTTTGACATCAGGGTAATGCTGGCCTCACTGAAAGAGTTAGAATTGTCTCTTCTATTCTTGGGGGGAATAGTTTGAGGAGAATTGGTGTTAGTTCTTTTTTGTTGTTGTTGTTGTTGTTGTTGTTGTTTTTATTATACTTTAAGTTCTAGGGTACGTGTGCACAATGTGCTGGTTTGTTACATATGTATACATGTGCCATGTTGGTGTGCTGCACCCATTAACTCGTCATTTACATTAGGTATATTTCCTAATGCTATCCCTCCCCCCTCCCCCCACCCTACAACAGGCCCCGGTGTGTGATGTTCCCCTTCCTCTGTCCAAGTGATCTCATTGTTCAATTCCCACCTATGAGTGAGAACATGCAGTGTTTGGCTTTCTGTTCTTGCGATAGTTTGCTGAGAATGATGGCTTCTGGTTGCATCCATGTCCCTACAAAGGACACAAACTCATCCTTTTTTATGGCTGCATAGTATTCCTTGGTGTATATGTGCCACATTTTCTTAATCTAGTCTATCATTGATGGACATTTGGGTTGGTTCCAAGTCTTTGCTATTGTGAATAGTGCCACAATAAACATACGTGTGCATGTGTCTTTATAGCAGCATGATTTATAATCCTTTGGGTATATACC
>NW_016814088.1:2432171-2444488 GCF_001698545.2 Rhinopithecus bieti
GTTTAATAAATGGTGCTGGGAAAATTGGCTAGCCATAAGTAGAAAGCTGAAACTGGATCCTTTCCTTACTCCTTATACGAAAATTAATTCAAGATGGATTAGAGACTTAAATGTTAAACCTAAAACCATAAAAACCCTAGAAGAAAACCTAGGCAATACCATTCAGGACATTGGCATGGGCAAGGACTTCATGTCTACAACACTAAAAGCAATGGCGACAAAAGCCAAAATTGACAAATGGGACCTAATTAAACTAAAGAGCTTCTGCACAGCAAAAGAAACTACCATCAGAGTGAACAGGCAACCTACAGAATGGGAGAAAATTTTTGCAATCTACTCATCTGACAAAGGGCTAATATCCAGAACTTACAAAGAACTCCAACAAATTTACAAGAAAAAAGCAAACGACCCTATCAAAAAGTGGGCAAAGTATATGAACAGACACTTCTCAAAAGAAGACATTCATACAGCCAACAGACACATGAGAAAATGCTCATCATCACTGGCCATCAGAGAAATGCAAATCAAGACCACAATGAGATACCATCTCACACCAGTTAGAATGGCAAACATTAAAATGTCAGGAAACAACAGGTGCTGGAAAGGATGTGGAGAAATAGGAACACTTTTACACTGTTGGTGGGACTGTAAACTAGTTCAACTATTGTGGAAGACAGTGTGGCGATTCCTCAAGGATCTAGAACTAGAAATACCATTTGACCCAGCCATCCCATTACTGTGTATATACCCAAAGGATTATAAGTCATGCTGCTATGAAGATACATGCACACGTATGTTTATTGCAGCACTATTCACAATAGCAAAGACTTGGAATCCACACAAATGTCCATCAGTGACAGACTGGATTAAGAAAATGTGGCACAAACACACCATGGAATACTATGCAGCCATACAAAAGGATGAGTTTGTGTCCTTTGTAGGGACATGGATGCAACCGGAAGCCATCATTCTCAGCAAACTATCGCAAGAACAGAAAGCCAAACACTGCATGTTCTCACTCATAGGTGGGAATTGAACAATGAGATCACTTGGACAGAGGAAGGGGAACATCACACACCGGGGCCTATTGTGGGGAGAGGGGAGGGGGGAGGCATAGCCTTAGGAGATAAACCTAATGTAAATGACGAGTTAATGGGTGCAGCACACCAACATGGCACATGTATACATATGTAACAAACCTGCATGTTGTGCACATGTACCCTAGAACTTAAAGTATAATAATAATAATAATATTAATATTAAAAAATGTTCTGGAAATGTCTGTTATGTTCATTTGATCTGAAGTTTAGTTTAAGTGTGATTTTTTATTGATTTTGTCTGGATGATCTGTCTAATGTTGAGACTGGGGTGTTGAAGTCTCCCACTCTTATTGTATTAGAATATATCACCTTATTTAAATCCAGTAATATTTGCTTTATGAATCAGGGTGCTCCAGTGTTGAGTGCACACATATTTAGAATTGTAATATCCTCTTTCTGGATTGATCCTTTTATCATTATATAGTGACCTGCTTTGTATGTGTTTTCTTACTGTTTTTGACTTAAAGTAGATTTTATCCACTGTAAGTATAGCTACTCCTCCTCACTTTTGGATTCCATTTGCATGGAACATAATTTTCAATCCCTTTATTTTCAGTCTATATGTGCCTTTATAGGTAGAGTGTGTTTCTTTTTTTTTTTTTTTTTTTGAGACGGAGTCTCGCTCTGTCGCCCAGGCTGGAGTGCAGTGGCCGGATCTCAGCTCACTGCAAGTTCCGCCTCCCGGGTTTACACCATTCTCCTGCCTCAGCCTCCAGAGTAGCTAGGACTACAGGCGCCCGCCACCTCGCCCGGCTAAGAGTGTGTTTCTTATAGGCAGCATATAGTTGGATCACTGAAAGAAAATCCCTTCAGCCACTTTTAAGTGGAGAATTTAACTTCTTTATATGCAAGGTTAGTATTGATATGTGCAGTTTTGTGCCTGTAATATTGTTGTTTTCTGTTGTTTTTTAATGTTCTTTTTCCTTTCTTTTTTACTTATTGATTGTCCTTGTTGTTTGCTGGTTTTCTGTGGTGGAGCCATTTGAGTATTTTCTCTTACTCATTTGTTTGTTTACTTTACCACTGAGTTTTATATTTTTGTGTATTTTTTATGAGAGTAACTGCCACCATTTCACTTCCAGGTTTAGAATTCCTTTGTACATTTCTGGCAAAGGAGGTCTCTTGGTGATGAATTCTCTTGGTGTTAGCTTGCCTGGGAAAGACTATTTATCTTTCATTTGTGAGAGATAATTTTTCTGGAGATAGTTATCTCTGGGTGACAGGTTTTTTTTTTTTTTTTTTTTTTTGGAAGGGGGCTCCGCCTTTTCCCCCAGGTGGGGGGGGAGGGGGGGGATCTCCATTCACTGCAAGCTCCACCTCCCGGGTTCACGCCATTCTCCTGCCTCAGCCTCCCATGTAGCTGGGACTACAGGTTTTTCCTTATATCCTCCTGTTCCATCCTGTATGTTTTTTGCTGAGAATACCACTGTTATTCTGACGGAAACTCCTTTATAGATGACTAGCTGATTTTCTCTTGCAGTTTTTAGAATTTTCTCTTTAATTGACTTTAGATTGCTTGACTACAATGTACCATGGAAAAGACATTTTTTCATTGTATATGATTGAGAATTGCTGGATCTCTTGTACAGATGTTTAAATCTCTTTCTGGATTTTGGAAGTTTTCATCCATTCTTTCACTAAATAGGTCTTCAGATACTTCTGTTCTCTCTTCACCTTCAGAGATACCAATAATTTGTTTATTTAGTCACTTTATGGTGTCCCATATGTTACAAAGACTTTGTTCTACTTATTTTATTCTTTCCTTTTAATTTTTGCCTAAGTTATTTTAAAAATTTGTCTTTAATTTCTGAGATTCTCACTTTGTTTAATCAAGTCTGTTGTTGAAACTTTCAAATGTATTTTGAATTCTTCAGTTCCAAAATTACTCTTTGGTTCTTTTTTACTGTATCTATCTCTTAGGTAAATTTCTCATTCATACCCTAAATACTCTAAATTGTTTTTCTGATTTATTTGTATTTTTTGGAATTCTCCTATATGTCACTGAGCTTCTTTTGTATCATAATTTTGAATTCTTTTCCTGGAATTTTATTAACTTTTTGATTGGAATCTGTTGCTGTGAAATTATTGTGTTCTCATATTTCCTTGCTTTTTCATGTTTCCTGTGTCCTTATTTTGCTATCCGTGTATCTGATGTAATTGTTACTTCTTCTAGTTCTATGAATTTGCTTTAGTATGGAAGAACTTTTTCCTGAAGGTGTATCAGTGGTGTTGGTTGTGTAGGGCTCTTGGGCTTTGATTCTGGGTATGTGTGATAGTGTAGTCTATTTACGATTTCTTCAGCTGTCAATAGTGTCAGCAGTATTTGTAACTTTTTTGGTGGTTTAGCAATCCAAACCACCGTGTGAGGGCAGGGAAACCAAGTGGGCCAGTCTTCAGTCTCCAGTGGTGGTAGTGGTGGACCAGGCATGCCCAATCATGGGCCCCAGGATGGCATATTGTAGCACTAGTGTCAGTGTGACCAAGTGGGCCAATTCTTAGGCCTCCAGGTTGCTTGCTTGGATGCGAGTCTTTGCAGTGGTAGGCCAGCTGGGTGAGTGGGTTATTTGGTCCCTAGACAGCTGATGTTGATATAATGTGGACAGTGGCAGTAGTAGTAGCAGGACAACTCTTTGAGTACTAAGTGGTGCACACTGGTGTTGGTGGTGGCTGCACTGTGGTATCACCACCCATAGTTGTAGACATGCAGCTCTCAGGCTCTCTTATTATGTGTGGCAGCAGCATGCAGTGCCCCACACAGAGTGGGGGAAGGACCCCACACTTCATGCATGAGATACACTGGGAAAAGAGGCCATACTACCAGTGAAGGTATAGTTACCACTCACAGTCCCAGAAAGGCAGTCCTCTGGATCAACCAACCCAGCCTCTGGCATCAACAGCAGTGGCTATGCCTGCAGCAGTGTGCAGAGGAAGGGGATCCTGCCATCTGTGCTTGAGCCTGAGCATAGAGATTGATTGCCATTGGGAGGGGATCTCACTTTCCACTTGCAAATCTGAGCACAGAGCTTCTGGCACTGCTAATGATAGGGTCATGTCTCATAGTCTCAGATGGGGAATTCTTGGGCTCTGCAAAGTGCATGCTTCAGTTTCCTTTGTCCCAGGAACTGCACTTTAAGTGCACTGCACCATCGTTTCGCTGGGAGGAGTACTTCCTGTGGGCTAGAGTACTGGAGATCCCATAGCACCTTTGGGTCCAGCCAGATCCATGCCATTGTAGCCCTCTGGGTGGACACTGGGGAATGCCACTGGGGACTCCTGAGATGTGGGGATATGTTGGCTGTGGTTTCCAGGGCAGGATGCAGTCCTATGATAGCTGTGCTCTCACACTGCCACCTCACTGCAGCAGCTTAGGTCTTAGTGGGGGCGGGGGTAGGGTGAATGACCCAACATGAGTTTTCTGTTTGGTCCAATGACCTTTTGGGGTTTCCAAAACACTGCCCATGCTAGTGCCAAGATTAATGTGTATAGAGAAGCTCTCTTATAGTTTAGATTGCAGCAGTTCATGGACTGCTAAAATTCTATTACTTACACTTTGCCCACAATACAGATTCTCTTTGGGCTCCTGGCTGATCTTGGTGGATTTGGCCACTTGCTTTAATCTCCTTTTGTGCCTCAGCTGTTTCCCCTATAGCATAGCTTTTCTTTCCCACTCCAAGAATAAAATCACCTTTTGGTATTTCCATGTTCTATATAACAGTATTCTATTGACCATGTACTTTTGGACCATGTTATCTTTGGAGTTTCTTCACCTCAAGAGAAGTGGTCTGTGGGACATTCTTTTTTTTCTCAGTGGCTTCATGTAGGTCCTCAGTGTTTCCACAGCAGATCCTATTCTTCATATATTTAGAGACAATTATGCCCGCCAATGATAATTTTTTTTTTTTTTTTTTTTTTTTTTGAGACGGAGTCTCGTTCTGTCGCCCAGGCTGGAGTGTAGTGGCCGGATCTCAGCTCACTGCAAGCTCCACCTCCCGGGTTTATGCCATTCTCCTGCCTCAGCCTCCTGAGTAGCTGGGACTACAGGTGCCCGCCACCTAGCCCGGCTAGTTTTTTATACTTTTTAGTAGAGACAGGGTTTCACCATGTTAGCCAGGATGGTCTCGATCTCCTGACCTCGTGATCCGCCCTTCTCAGCCTCCCAAAGTGCTGGGATTACAGGCTTGAGCCACTGTGCCCGACCGATAAATTTTTAAATGAGCAAAACACGATCAAAATGTGACTAGTCACCTGAGCGAACAGTGTACCCTTTTAGAGCAGGGATACAGCTCTTGGAGTGAATCTTAACTAATGTTTCACATGTCAATTCAAAACAAAAAATAATTGAGTCATCTTATAGGAAAAAATTATAATATAATAATTATAATAATTAATGACTAGCGTTTACTGAGGTTGTACTAAGCATTTAATATGAGTATCCTTCTTGACTGTCACCTATGAGGCAGGCTATTTTCTTTTCATTATTATAAAGATGAGGAAGTAGAGTTCCAGAGACTCTAACACACATGGTCTCTGTGCTGGTTAGGAAAATATTAATAGCTGAAGTTTGGCTTCAGGTCGTGTGGTTTCAGAATTCTGGATTTTGGCTGGTCGTGGACACTCATGCCTGTAATACCAGCACTTTGGAAGGCCAAGGCGGGTGAATCACTTGAGGTCAGGGGTTCAAGATCAGCCTGGCCAACATGATGAAACCCATCTTTACTAAAAACACAAAAATTTACTGGGCATGGTGGCACTCACCTGTAATCCCAGCTACTTGAAAGGCTGAGGCAGGAGAATCATTTGAAACAGAGAGGCAGAGGTTGCAGTGAGCTGAGATCTTACTATTGCACTAAAGCCTGGGTGACAGAGTGAGACTCTGCCCAAAAAAAAAAGGACTCTGGATTTGAACTGCTGTGCCATACCAGAGAGGATTTTTGTGCTTAGGATCTATCTATACACAAGAGCAGTATTTCCTAGGCTTGTCTGTGATTGGCATCTAGAAGACTTGTTAAAAATGTTTTTTTCAGGTGTTTTCCCTTGGGGTCATTACTAGGAATCTGAGTTTAAGAAGCTTTACAATAATTCTTATCAGCAATGCTGTAAACAAATACTTTAAGAGATATTAAAAGACATGAATATATGGCCTCATTATGTAGCTTAGAATTGATGAAAATGAGGTACTTTCTTTTATTTTCCTAATATAAGGAAGAGAGGAAGCTCAGGAGACCAACTAGGTAGAGCTTTCTGTTGGTCTGAAGGGAAGCAAGTTACATTTAACCAAAAATAATAATTGCATATTTAAAATAAAATAATAGAGATGAGTTGATAATATAGGGGAGCCTGGAAGATGACATTGTAACTTCTCTTATCTTTGCTTCTACGAAACATCTATCAAGAGTTTTGACACCTTATCATAGCCAGGTAAGGGGTCTTTTATGACTGGACATTCAAAGGTGCAAACTCTTGCCTAAATGTTCAATATAATATTCTTTTTTGTACTACATTCCTTAACCCATTATATATATAGGAAATATGGATGTTAGAATACTCTGTACCTCATAAAGAGAGCAAATAATACTATGTCAGTAAACTACAATAGTCATATAACTCAAATGTTCTTTCAATTAAGAGAAAATCAATATTGCTTCAGGAAAGGTTTTAGATGTATTGCTAACCTCAAGAGCTCAAGGTGAGAATTTTTTGGAGAGTCAATATTTGAAGGAAATTGAATATCATGATGAAACAAGAGAAAAACTCAAAAGGTAGAACATTTCACAGGACAATTACCTGGGCTCTTGAAAAAATTGGTGCAATAAAAATAAGAATCAAAATTGTTCTAGGCTACAAGAGACTAAACAGACACAGCTAAATGCAATGTGTAGATTTAGGTTGTATCCTAGTCAAAATATAACAGCTATAAAAGATAATCTTGGGAGAACTGAAGATACCTGAATATAAATTAAATATATGTTATTTTAGAGTAATTATTTGTTTTGTTAGGTCATGATGGCACTTTTTTCTGGTTCTTATTTTTAGAAGATGTGTGCTGAAATATTTAAGGATAAAATGTCATGATGTTGTAACTTTCAAATGGTAGAGTTTTATATATGTATGCATACATGTAGGTACATACAGGGAAAGGGAGAGAAAATATTGCAGAAAATCCTATCAACTATACTGTTTACTACTAAAATGAACAAGATCTCCTTGGAGATATGGTTGGGGTACAAATGCACAAGATGGGCCTCAACATATCATTATGGCTGATGTCAAGGAAGCTATCAAAGACTTCTAGATTTGTATAAAGAGACCAATGAGACAACTTGAAAGGTTTCCTGTGCCCAAACATGGAAAACTTCCGCATCAGCAAGGATGACTACTTCATATATGTAAACATATAAACTGTTCAGATTCATTAGTTCTTAGTGATACATTAAAAAATAATTGGTCATCCTTGGAGGATGAAATATTTTGAAGATTGATAAACAAAGATTAGGACCGAACATTTATTTTACCTTTTCTATACAAATGTACTACTGGGTTAGTAAATAGTAGATGAAGGGACATTTCTCTTTATAGATCTATTTTAGCCTATACCTAATGAAGATAAAATGACAAAACTAAAATATCAATATTTTGCAACCCCTAATGAATTAATGGATCTAGGTATTACATATCAGTGGTTGCTAACATCATGGAAAGAGAGACAACCAACCACAAAAATAATAACCTTGTGAGGTAATGAATTTGTTCATTAGCTACACGTAACCATTCCACAATGCATATTTACTTCAATACGTATTTTACACAAAACTTTACAGTGTTATCTGTCAACTTTGAATCTTTTTTTTTTTAAGCACAAGCAAATATACAGCCCCTTAATAAAGGAATGTACCAACTTCTAGGAAATTACCCTTGCCAAAAATGTCTATCCTGAATCTAATAAAACCTTTTAGATCCGACTACAAATTTATAAGAAATATACACGTCAGAGGAACATATTTAAAACAAAACAAAACAAAACTTCATGGGATACAATCATAAAAATCCAGACTATGGGAAAATCTAGAAAACAAAACCTAGTTTTGTCAACCAATGAGACATAAGTGCGATAGGGAGAAAAAGCTGTAGATTAAACAAGTCTTAAGAGACATATTGTCTAGTTATTATATGTGGACCTTATTTGGATTCTGATACAAACAAAATTTTTATAAAATGATAAGACATTTGAGCATTTACTGAATGTTCGAATTTATTACGGCTGTTTTTTGGTGGTATAGTGTTATTGTAGTTAAGCGACTTTTATTTTTGAGGAGTTTTTATTTTTTAGAGATATATGCTAAAATAACTACAGAAAAGTGATGTGTTCCATAATTATATGGAAAGGGATAAGGTGGATGACATAAGACTTTCCAAGAGCTGATAATATTTGAACATAGGTGATATGCAACTTTCCTTTTTAAAAATGTAAATTGTATTGATTGTCTACTTTTAGTAGAGCAATTAAAATGTAGCTTGGAATGAGAAAGTAAAATATTCTCAGTATTTTCTTGAGGATATGCTACAGTTCTTCTTAAAAAAGAAGAAAACTATGAAGTTGTTACTATTACTACTTGCATTTTACAGTTGAGGAAACTCAAGCTGAGGGAGATAAAGTTAACTGCATAAGGTCACACACTATGGGTTGCCATGAAGCCAAGTTCCAAATATAGACACTTGGACCCAAGACTCTTGTGCTTAACCACAAGGATGCATATCCCTGGGTTGAGATTTTCATGAGTCTATTTTGAGCTAGCACAATTGGCAAAATTTTCTTTCTATGGAACTTATAAGTATCTTTATGTCTTATTTAGAGAGTGCAGATTCAAAATTAGGTCTAGGCCAAGAAGCAAGGCCACGTGACATAGATGCTAATGGTTTGTATCTCTAGAGTCCCGCCACATATGAGCTGAACCTGTTTGGATACATAAAAAAATACAGGAATGATTACAGCTCCTTCATATGGATATTAGAGTATGAATTTTTGACATGGCAAGAATGGGTAATCATGTTATTGTCCCCTTCATCCATATGCAAAATAGGGAATGGAAATATTTCCTTTTGTGTTGGGGATGCTTTCTGTGTCTAAGAAGCATGAATCTAGAAAATGTTTTTTCATTGCATTGGCTGTAGTAACATTGTTTGGAATCTTTAAGCAAGATAACTGACTCATAAGAATGAATATAAAAGAACTCCAGCATATTAAAATCTTCCTTATGCTAATGTGTTCTGATATTAGAAACAAATTGATTACATCTGTAAAATAGAAAAGAAAGAAAAATGATACCCCCCAGGATGCAACAGGGAGAGTTTAATAAGCTGCCTTAAATCATTCAACCTACAACACATCTAAAATGTTAATTAAGCAACGGTTTTTTTTTTTTTTTTTTTTTTTTTTTTTTTTTATCTTCACCTCTGCTCTGCTGGCTTTAGTAAAAGCCTGTCTGCCAGCATAACTCTCTACAGGTACCTCCAATTCTGTTTGAAGTTGGTGATCTGGGCTTGGCTCATAACATTCACAGTAGATTTACCTGAAAGATCAATAAAAGCATGTTCAAAGCTAGATTGGCTTCATAGAGCCCAGGATTTTTATTAATTCATATAAACTTCCTAAAACTTTCACTATAAAGAAAAAAGAAGGAAACTTGAGAATATTCACATTGTAAGAAATTGAATTGGTATCATGGAGTTTCAGAATTGGCTTGGAGCCTGTGAATCCCCTTACATGTCAGAATTTGTGGAAGTTCCAAATGCTGAGTCTTTCTTAAATCTTCTAGGAGGTCTTAGAATCATCAATCACATCAAAAAGTGTTTGATAAGTGCCAAGCTCTTTGTCCCGGATGCTGTGCAAGGTTAGTAACATGGATTTTGCTGTTAACAGATGCCACTGGCCTCAGTAGAATATGTGTATCTTGATGTTAATTACAATTTTTTAAATAATTTTATGAAACAGTTTGAAGAGAGTATAGCAAAGAAGAAATTAAATCAGTTAAAGAAGGTTTGCCAGTTCCATGTGAAGAAGAAGTAGAGTCCTT
Organism: Rhinopithecus bieti; assembly: GCF_001698545.2. Taxonomy (NCBI): domain Eukaryota; kingdom Metazoa; phylum Chordata; class Mammalia; order Primates; family Cercopithecidae; genus Rhinopithecus; species Rhinopithecus bieti. Next base: position 2,442,343 of record NW_016814088.1, read on the forward strand.
GGACCTGGGAAAAGAAGGGTGAGGTAACATTTCAGGAGGCAATTAGTATTGGAGAAAAATAAAGAATGCATTTTGGAACCCAATAGAATCCTGGCTGGAGTGGTCCCGAGAAATTTGCTACTCTCTTTGAGTCTCAATTTCTGTATCTGTAAGTTAAGAATAAGACAAAAGTAACTGTGTGATTTAAAGAAAATAGTTTGCTTTCTCATTTGCAGAATTATGGATTTAGAAGAGCTATTTTGAAATAATCCCTCCTGAACTATGATTCTTATATTTTAAAAGATGGAATAGTATAAGGGGAGATATTTTTGACATATTATGGGATTTGGAGTGTCTTTCATGAAAACATGGCATTTGCACAGCTTGATGTGTCCAACGTAAAGGTTGTTGACACATTAAGTAAAGCAGGGAGGTCCAGACACAGGGCATGGAGTGGGATGATTAATAAGTAATTTCATTAGTATTTATCACTTACTGGAAATGTGATCTCATGTAAGGACAACCGTTAATTTTTCTTTGTTGGAACAGGCAATCTTCTTCTTTTATTCTTTAATTTAAAGACCGTATGGTTTGACTAAGAGTGTAAAATTACAACCTAGAAACTAATCAACCAGCAGAGAAGCTTTGATCTTTAAAATACTGGAATTATCTTTAATCAGAGGAGATTTGTATTGTCTAAATAGTGGGATTAAGGCAAAATTATCATCATTTTGTGCACTAAAATGTTGATTCTTTCTTTACTAATGGAAACAATCCTCTGAAAAAGAACTCAGTTTTCTTTTGAATTGAATAACTTTTGCATTCTAATTGATTCAGTGTTAAAAGTTATTTTATCATCTTAGCATGGTTTTAATATCAGTATTCATGAGTGAAATATAAATGCTGTCCTATGATTTTATTATACTCACTAATATGTTAACTCTTCTGTAAGTATTGCTTATAATTTATGAGAGGAAATTTTTACTAGAACTGTTTTTCCCTCTAGAGAAACATCTTGGTATCTGAGCATGAATGTCACCTTTTACTCTGTGGGACTCCCATCAATAGCTCCACAAAATGTTGATTTGAAATGTATTTTTCACAAAGATTTAAAAAATTGTAACCAAAACAATATGTATATTCAATAGAGCCATACAGCATGTTTTACTACCAATATGTTAATGTGGGTTACCAAGTTGACTAAGTTTTGTGCTGGTTATGGAAAATAGTCTCCTAATATTTGCATATATTTGGACATCTTGTAAATGTGCCATTGATCATCTATTCATTCATTTAATATTTGCTGACTGGGTTTCAGCCAGGTTTTAAAGAAGCTGGATATGTGTTGGTGTCCTAAATTTCAGGATAGGAAACTTGTATGGCATTTTAATTTGCTTGTCTTTTAAAATTGATGCACCCACCCATCTCAGGTGGCAAACACTTTATTATTTTATTATTAATTAACTCATTTATTTATTAAACATTCATTGAGAAATTTCTTTGTGCCACAATGAGGAATTGAAATCGTATACAAAACACTGTCCCTACTCTAATAGAATTAAAACTAATTGAAGAGACAAATAAATAATCACACAAATAATTATACATCAAGGAAAATTTGCTTTAGAGAAAAATATTAGAGTTTAGAATGCAGAGTCAGGAAAGACCTGCTTTATAAAGGGGAGTTAAACTGCAACCTGGTATTGCACATATATGTTTATTGCGGCACTATTCACAATAGCAAAGACTTGGAATCAACCCAAATGTCCATCGATGATAGACTGGATTAAGAAAATGTGGTACATATACACTGTGGAATACTATGCAGCCGTAAAAAAGGATGAATTCATGTCCTTTGTAGGGACATGGATGCAGCTGGAAACCATCATTCTCAGCAAACTATCGCAAGGACAGAAAACCAAATACCACATGTTCTCACTCATAGGTGGGAACTGAACAATGAGATCACTTGGACAGAGGAAGGGGATCATCACACACCGGGTCCTATTGTTGGGGGTGGGAGAGGGATAGCATTAGGAGATATACCTAATGTAAATGATGAGCTAATGGGTGCACACCAGCATGGCACATGTATACATACGTAACAAACCTGCACATTGTGCACATGTACCCTAGAACTTAAAGTATATATATATATATATATATA
>NW_016814088.1:2444815-2463872 GCF_001698545.2 Rhinopithecus bieti
ATAAAATCATGAAGCATGATAAAAAATATAAATAAAAAATAAATAAATAAATAAAAAAACTTAGGTGAAGAGTTGGAGAAGGGCAGCCTTTGTAAAGGGTCCCTGGAAGGGGAAAGTGCCTGGACCATTGGTGGACCTTGAGAAGGTCAGCCTGGCTAAGCCAAGGAGGTGAGGGAGGAGACAAGATGAAAAGGAAGGTAGGGTCTCATCATGAAAGCTCTTAAAGGCAATGCTAAGGAGCTTAGATTCCATCCAAGGTCAATGAAAATCCACTCAGAAATTTGAGCAGAGGACTGATAATGTTTTTAAAAGATTATGTTAATAGTTATAAAGAATGAATTGGGACACCTACTTGGGAATTAAGAAGATCTATGAGGCTGGTATGAGTTCAGATGAGAATTGATGGTGGATTAGACCAGGATGCTAGTGGTGAATGTAGAGAAAACCAGGTGGATTTAAGTCCTACTTTTAATGTGAAAGTGGTATAACTCAATAATAGATATAAATATGTAAAAAGGGGGAGTGTCAAATATGATTCCTGCATTGTGAACACCTGGGTGGTTGATGGTAAGAGATAGAGAAAATTGGAGAAGGAAATTTTGGGAAAAAGAATAAAACAATTTAATTTTGAACATATTCGATGAGTTGCTTGAGACACATCTGAGTAGCAATATCAAATAAAGAGATTTGTTTAGATCTCAGAAGGGAGTTTTGCGAAGTGCATATAAATTTTATAGTTATTAGTGGATGAGGAGTAGTTGAAAATGGAGGATGGGTCAGAGTTATCTGCTGGACACAATATTTTTAGTTAAAAAATTGTGTTTACATCTTGTGATACCCTCTATCTCTATATATTTGCATCAAATTCTTACTGTTAAACAGATTCTGCTAAACTCTGTTACTTTATGGGGAAAATGATTGCAATTTCCCCATATCATTAATTTTATTAATATTATTATTATTAATAAAGAATTATTGCTGTCAAAGTCATTTGCCTGAGAACAACCTAGGTGTGTACTCAGGAGAGTATCTGGGCCTAGGAAGATGTATCACTGTTAGTGGCTTTCTTCTACTTTTCCTGAGGCTTTAATATATATCCGAAATACAGACATATACATGGAGAAATGCTAGAGCTTCAAGGACCAGTAAGTGATTTCTTTTAAGGAGTGATTACCTGTAAACTAAGTGATAGTGGAAAATTATTTTTATTACATTAAGTTTTCCTCTTCACCTGGGTGGCTTATCCTGACAAGCCCAAAGAGGTTGAGCTTTAAACCTCCCTTCTCACTTATAGCCTGGTACTTGTTGCATGTAGCAGTGGCCATTGTTAAAGGGCATCAAGCAAAGCATTCCACGTTTGTTTGTTTGTATGTTGCTTTATTTGGCCAAATCTTTAGTAAAATACAGGTATTGTCACTTGAAACCTATTACAAGCTTCTTTAGGACAGGAACCCGGTATCACACATATTTGTAGATTATTCCAGGTTTGGCAAAGTATCTCATAAAATGTTTTGAAAATAATATTGGTTTATTTCATTTGTCATTTTGCACCAGAAACTTCATATACCTTATGGAGAACGAAGAGATACTTTTACAAATAAATATAATTAGATCTTCTTTGACTTAAGATGAAGTCTTTCAGATAAATACTTAATTTTATTTGGGTAACTTCTGAGGCAATTCAAAGTTCACATATGTTGAAGTTTTTTTGTTTTGTTTTGTTTCTTTCTAAAGGAAACTTCTTTTCTCTTACTCCTGCCCAGAGTAGTGTCTAGCGCAGGGGAAAGTTAACATGCCATGGATCCATGGGCATGCATCCACATGCATCTTCTTATCTTCCTTGGTCTCAGTTACAGCACTGCCAGTTTGGAATAGTTTGTGTTGTCTCATCTCTGGACTTCTGGAAATGGTGTTCATCGTGGTGGCTGATGTCTCTTGTTTCTCTTGGACATCATTCCAACACTTGTTGCTGAAGCACACAGTCACTATCCTAGTCTGATTGCAAGGGAGCTAACTTGTGATCTATCCAGGTCTTTGACTTGCTCCAGAACTCTGACTCTCCTAGAGCTTCCATGCCCTTCTCAAGGCAACGACCTCTGCATGATTCTGGAGTTGTAAGGTTCTGCAAGGCTTAGCCACTAGGCACCTGTTTTGTATATCTAAACTGGCCCCTGCTGTCAGGTTGACTGTAGCCTCGTGTTCCGTGCCTGCCATCTCAGAAAAGTTTGTTGTCTTTTCCATGCCTTGTGCAAGGAAGCAGGGTGCTGTCCCTCATGGTCTTATACTTTCCCCTGATCCATGTGGATGTTTTCACATCCCTGATACCCAACTCCCTTGAAGATGCTCATGATTGGTTTCTTGCTCTAGTTGTCTTCTCTTTTTCACATACGCACTAGAATTAGAATGGCTCTTACTATCCTCTTTGTCTACTCTCTAACATTTACCCTCCCAGTCCTATGGTAGTTGCATGTTTAGTTTTTTTTTTTTTTCTTTTTTCTTTTTGAGACGGAGTCTCGCTCTGTCGCCCAGGCCGGAGTGCAGTGGCGCGATCTCGGCTCACGCAAGCTCCGCCTCCCAGGTTCACGCAATTCTCCTGCCCCAGCCTCCCGAGTAGCTGGGACTACAGGTGCCCGCCACCATGCCCTGCTAAATTTTTTTTGTATTTTTAGTAGAGACGGGGTGCCAAATTGGTTTTCGTAGGATCTGTACCATTTTATGCTCCTACCAGCAAAATATCCTACTCTGGTGTTGTCAACTCTGGATAGAGATTCTACAAAAGTGGGATTCTGATCCCATTTGACTTATTAACTAATTATACTAACTACCTTGATGACACAATTTTTCTAACTCCAGTTTTCCTCACCTCACAATGGACATGAAGAGAAATGTCATTTGACTACTGTGAATATACAATGAAATATATAAAATATAAAATCCTTGGGAGAGACTCCCATGTTTAATAGGATTTTATGGTTCTAAAACCTTTTTATCACTTAATTAAAGTAAAAGAGTGTTCTATAAGTGAAAACTATATATATATATATCTATGAATTCCAGCATGAACATCACTGGGAAATGACAAATCTAACATAAAAAATAAAATGTCAAATTATCTTATAATTTACTTCATATATTTTTAATAAGAATTTTGAGATAATTGTAGATTCACATTCAGTTGTACAGAATAACACAGAGATATTCCACATATCCTTTGCCGAGTTTTCCTCAATGGTAACAGCTTGCAAAACTACAGTACAATATCATAACCAGGATATTAACATTGATATAGCCAAGATACAGAACATTTGTCTTTTTTTAAAATTATACTTTAAGTTCTGGCGTACATGTGCAGAACGTGCAAGTTTGTTACAGAGGTATACACTTGCCATGGTGTTTTGGTGCACCCATCAACCTGTCATCTACATGAGGTATTTCTCTTAATGCTATTCCTCCTCAAGTCCCTCACTCCCGACATGCCCCAGTGTGTCATGCCCCCTCCCCATGTCCATGTGTTCTCCTTGTTCAATTTGCACTTATGCATGAGAACATGCGGTGTTTTGTTTTCTGTTCTTGTGTTAGTTGTCTGCGAATGATGATTCCCAGCTTCATCCATGTCCCTGCAAAGGACACGAACTCATCCTTTTCTATGGCTGCATAGCATTCTGTGGTGTATATGTGCCACATTTTCATTATCTAGTCTGTCGTTGATGTGCATTTGGGTTGGTTCCAAGGCTTTGCTATTGTGAACAGTGCCACAATAAATATACATGTGCATGTGTCTTTAGAGTAGAATGATTTATAATCCTTTGGGTATATACCCAGTAATGGGTTTGCTGGGTCAAATGGTATTTCTAGTTCTAGATCCTTGAGGAATCGCCACACTGTCTTTCACAATGGTTGAACTAATTTACACTCCCACCAACAATGTAAAAGTGCTCCTATTTCTCCGCATTCTCTCCAGCATCTGTTGTTTCCTCACTTTTTAATGATTGCCACCATTCTAACTGGTGTGAGATGGTATCTCATTGTGGTTTTGATTTGCATTTCTCTAGTGACCAGTAACGATGAACTTTTTTTCATATGTTTGTTGGCTGCATAAATGTCTTCTTTTGAGACATATCTTTTCCCCACTTTTTGATGGGGTTGTTTTTTTCTTATAAATGTGTTTAAATTCTTTTTAGATATTAGCCCTCTGTCAGATGGGTAGATTGCAAAAAATTTCTCTCATTCTGTAGGTTGCCTGTTCACTCTGATGGTAGTTTATTTTGCTGTGCAGAGCTCTTTAATTAGATCCCATTGGTCAGTTTTGGCTTTTGTTGCCATTGCTTTTGGTGTTTTAGTCATGAAGTCTTTGCCCATTACTTTGTCCTGAGTGATATTGTCTCCGTTTTCTTATAGGGTTTTTATGGTTTTAGATCTCACACTTAAGTCTTCACTCCATCTTCAGTCAAATTTTTTATAGGGTATAAGGGATCCAGTTTCAGCTTTCAGCATATGGCTAGCCAGTTTTCCCAACACCACTTATTAAATAGGAAATCCTTTCCCCATTGCTTGTTTTTGTCAGGTTTGTAAAAAAATCAGATGGTTATAGATGTGTGGCGTTATTTCTGAGGACTCTGCTCTGTTCCATTGGTCTACATATCTGTTTTGGTATCAGTACCATGCTGTTTTGGTTATTGCAGCCTTGTAGTATAGTTTGAAGTCAGGTAGCGTGATGCCTCCAGCTTTGTTCTTTTTGCTTACAATTGTCTTGGCTATGTGGGCTCTTTTTTGGTTCCATATGAAATTTAAAGTAGTTTTTTCCCAATTCTGTGAAGAAAGTCAATGATAGCTTTATGGGAATGCTGTTGAATCTATAAATTACTTTGGGCAGTATGGCCAGTTTCATGCTATTGATTCTTCATATCCATGACCATGGAATGTTTTTCCATTCATTTGTGTCCTCTCTTATTTCCTTGAACAGTGGTTTGTGGTTCTCTTTGAAGAGGTCCTTCATATCGCTTGTAAGTTGGGTTCCTAGGTATTTTGTTCTCTTTGTAGCAATTGTGAATGGGAGTTCACTCATGATTTGGCTCTCTGTTCGTCTGTTATTGGTGTATAGGAATACTTGTGATTTTTGCACATTGATTTTATATCCTGAGACTTTGCTGAAGTTGTTTATCAGCTAAGGAGATTGTGGCCTGAGACGATGGGGTTTTCTAAATATACAATCATGTCATCTGCAAACAGACACAATTTGACTTCCTCTTTTCCTAATTGAATACCCTTTATTTCTTTCTCTTGCCTGATTGCTCTGGCCAGAACTTCCAACACTATGTTGAACAGAAGTGGTCAGAGAAGGCATCCTTGTCTTGTGCCGGTTTCCAAAGGGAATACTTCCAGTTTTTGCCCATTCAGTATGATATTGGCTGTATGTTTGTCATAAATACCTCTTATTATTTTGAGAGACTTTCTATCAATACCGAGTTTATTGTAAGTTTTTAGCAAGAAGCTGTTGTTGTATTTTGTCAAAGGCCTTTTCTGACTTGATACAGAACATTTCTATTATGCCACAGTGTCCCTCAAGTTGTCCTTTTATAGCCACACCTACTTTAGACCCACCCATCCCTTCATTCTAAACCTCTGGCAACCACTAATCTGTCTCTGTAATTTTTAATATCATGTATATTATATAAATGGAATTGTATAATATGCAACCCTTTAGGATTGGCTTTTTAAAAACCTCAGCATAATTCTTTGGCTATTCATCAAAGGTGTTGTTTGTTTCTATAGTTTGTTGTTTTGTGCAGAGCGGTACTCCATGGAATGGACGTAATAGAGTTTGTTTAATCATTCAAACATCTGAGTTATTTTCAATTTTTGGCTATTAGGGATAAAGCAACTACAAACGTTTGTGTACAGCTTTTTTGTTTGAACTTAAATTTTCATTTCCACAGAGTAGTTACCCAGGAGTGCAATTGGGTTGTACAGTAGTTTTTGTTGTTGTTGTTTTCTTGTTTCCTAAAACAACAAAAAAATTGTTGTTAAAGATACTGCCAAACTGTTTTCAGAGTAGCTGTACTATTTTAATTTCCATGAGTATTTTTTTAATGGTCTGTTTTGTTTGTATCCTTGCCAGCATTTGGTGTTGTCACTTTTTTAATTTAAGCATTCTGATAGGCATATAGTGATATTTCATTGTATTTTTTATTTGCATTTCACTAATAACTAATGAAAGTAAATATCTGTATATCTTCCTCCATGAAGAGTCTGTTTATATCCTTTGCTCATTTTATAATTTGATTTTCTTAACTGTTGAGTTTGAGTTTTTTAATGTTTTAGAAAATAGCCCTTTATTGGATATATGACTTGTAAATCTTTTAGGCCAGTCTATAGCTTCCATTTTATCCTTTTACGTGACTTTTCACAGACAAAATATTTGAAACTTTGGTAAAGTTCAATTTATCAATATTTTTATTTTATGGGTCATGTTGTTGGTGTCAAGTCTAAGAAATATTTGCCTACCCCTAGATGATTTCTAGATGATTTTAGATTTTCTTTCTCTTTTTTTTGTTCTAAAAGTTTCAGTTTGAAGTCTCCGCTAGAGATTTTTTTTGTGTGTCACCTATGAATATCCAATTGCTCTAGCCCCTCCTGTTGAAAAGACTATTCCTCCCATTAAATTAGTTGTGCACCTTTGTCAAGAAGTAGGTGGGTATATTTGTGTGGCTCTAATTTTATATTCTCTAATCTGTTCCACATAGATCTATGTGTTTGAACCTCCACTTGACTGCAGTAGTTATACCATAATTCTCAAAGGCAGATAGTTTGATTCTTCCCACTGCATTCCTGTTTTTTGAAATTATTTTATCTATTAAGGTTTGTTTGATTTTCCATATACATTTTGGAATAATCTTGTATGTATCCACAAAAAAATTTGCTGGGATTTTGATAGTAATTGTGTTAAACCTGTATATCAATTTGAGGACAATTGGTATCTTATTATGTTGAGTTTTCTGATACATGAACACACTCTAGATCTTTGTCATAGATTTCTTTCATCAAAATTTTGTAGCTTTCAGCACAGAACTGTGTATATATTTTATTCGCTTTGTTACTGTGTTTAATATTTTGAGTAATTGTAAATGGCACTGTATTTTTAGTTTGCTGTCCACAGGTTGATTGCTGCTATACAGAAATGTAGTTGATTTTTGTACATTTATTTTATATTCTGTTACTTTAACTCATTTATTAGTTCTGGGAGTATTTTCATAGATACTTTGATATTTTATATTTAGACAATTATGTCATCTACAAATAGGGATAATTTTATTTTTCCTTCTTCAATCTGTTTACTTTTTTTTTTTTTTTTTTTTTTTTCCTGTCTTATTGTACTGGCTAGAACTTCTGGCAATATGTTGAATAAGAATAATGAGAGTGGGTATCCTTGAGTTATTCTCAACCTTAGGGAGAAATAATTCAGTTTTTCAACATTAAATATGATGCTCATTATAGATTTGTTGTAGATGCTTCTTGTTGAGTTGAAGAATTTCCCTTTTACTCCTATTTTCTGAGAGTTTTTTAAAAAATATAAATTGTGGTTGTTTTATCACTTTTTTTTTTTTTTTGCATGGATTCATATAATCATGAGATTTGTGTTACCCTGTTAGTATGGTGGACTACATTAATTGATTTTTGAACATTGAACCAGCCTGGAATCCTTAGAATAAAGTGCACTTGGTCATAATGTATGGTTTTTAAAAGTGTATTACTGAATTCTATTTGGTAATATTCTGCTAAAAATTTTATATTTACATTTACGAACACTATCGTTCCGTAGTCTCACCCTCCCTTCTTCCCTCCCTTCCTTTTTTCTTCCTTCTCTTCCTCCCTTCCTTCCCTCCCTGTTCCTTCTCTGTCTCTCTCTTTTCTCCCTCTCTTATCTCTCCTCTTTTTTCCCTTTCTTCTGTGTTTGCCTAATTTTGTTATTAGGATAATACTAGCTTGCTAATAAATTTGGAAATGTTCCCTCTTCTTCTGTTTTCTGGAAGAGATTATGTAGAATTAGTGTTAATTCTTTAGATATTTGGTAGACTTTTCCAGTGACATCATTTTTAACTGTAGATTTCTTTCTGGGGAGTTGTTAAATTATGAATTTAATTTTCCTAATAGTTGCCAGGCTATCAAATTATTTTGTTCACATTGGGGGAGTTGTAGTAGTTTGTGCTTTTTGAGAAATTGGTACATTTCCTCTAAATTGTCAAATTTATGTGTATAGACTTGTCTAATATGCTCTCTTATTTCCCTTTTGATATCTGCAGAAACTGTTTCATTCCTGGATATTGGTAATTTTTAGATTCTCTCTTTTCTTGTCTTGCTAGACGTTTGTTAATTTTATTAATCCTTTTAAAGATCTAGGCCTTCATTTCACTGTCTTTCTCTATTGCTGTTATTTTTTCAATTTCTTTGTTTTCTGCTTTTATCTTTGTTTTCTTCACTCTACCTGCTTTGGGTTTTCTCTTCTTTTCTAGGTTCTTAAGATGGGAGCTTAGATTAGTGATTTGAGACTTTTTCTTTGCTTTCAAATAAACATTTAGTGCTGATTTCACTGTCAGCATTTCTTTGATTGTATCTCACTCATTTTGCTATGTTGTATTTTTATTTTTATTCAGCTCAGTGTATTTTTTGATTTTTCAGTTAGCCTTTCTGTTTTACGTATGGGTTGTTTAGAAGCATTGTTGTTTAACAACCAAGTTCTTAGAGATATTTCCTGTTTCTGTGTTGTTGTTGAATTTTAGTTTGATTCTCCTGTGATCAGAGACTACATTCCATATGAATTTAATTGCTTTAACTACATTTAGATTTATTTTATGGCCTAGAATATAGGCTATTATAGTACACAATTACTGGGAAAACAATGTGTATTTTGCTACTTTGGGTGGACTGTTCTATGGCTATTGATTAGATCCTATTGTTTGGTGTTGTTAAGGTCTACGTCCTTGCTGATATTCTACCTTAACTGCTGTTATCAATTATTCAGAAATGGATGTTAAAGTCTCCAAGTAAAATTGTGAATTTTTTTGTTTCTCATTTGACTTTTATCTGTTTTTGCTTCAAATTTATTATAGCTCTGTTTTTTGGAGCATATATATTGGAATAGTTTTGTTTTCATGGTGAATTAACCCTTTATCATTATGTAATGCCCCACTCTGTGTCTGATAATATTTTTTCCTTTGAATCTTATTTTCTTCTGATGTTTATATAGCCACTTATCTATTTTCTCATTTAAATTTTATTTTGACATAATTTCAAATTACAAGAATAAAAAAAAGTATGTATACCCTTACTCAGATTTTTCACTTTTCGTTTTGCTCCATTGCATTATCATTTATTAATTCATTCTACATATATATGTATTTTTTTCTGAATCATTTGTGGATAAGTTGAGACACATTCCTTTCATCTTAAGTACTTTAATATGTATTTTCTGGAAACAACTACATTCTTTTAGAAAGTCACAGGAAATTATCAAATTCAGGATAGCCAACATTGGTACAATATAGCCCATCCTTAAATTTTATTAGTTGTTCTAGGTTTTCTAGTCTTGTCACTATAAATATTATGGGTCATATAATTCTTTGTTATGGAGAAGCCACTCCTGTTTTACTTATTTAATTATTTTTTAGAGACAGAGTCTTGCTCTATAGCTCAGGCTATAGAGCATGACCATAACTTACTGTTACTTTAAACTCCTGGGCTCAAGTGATTCTCTCACCTCAATCTCCTAAGTAGCTAGGGCTATGGGTAGGTACCACCATGCCTAGCTAATTTTTTTTCTTATATTTTTGTAGAGACAGGATCTCGCTACTTGCCCAGGCTGGTCATGAACTCCTGGCCTCAAGTGATCCTCCTGTTTTGGCCTCCCAAAGCCCAAAGTGCTAGGATTATAGGTGTGAACCACCCCAGCCAACTGCTGTTTTTTTTTTTTTTTTTATTAATGTTTGCATGATATATATTTTTCTATTATTTTACTTTCAACCTACCTATATCATTTTACTTTAAGTACGCATTTTATATACAGTACACAGTTGGGTCATATTTTTAAATTCACTCTTTTAGTTGATATATTCAGATTGTTTACATTTAATATAGCTGTCAATATGTTGGAACTGAGATCTGTCATTCTATTTTTTGTTTTCTGTTTGTTTTGTCTGTTTTTCTTTTCTTTGGTTTCACTTTTCTGCCTTCCTGTGATTTGCTTGAACATTTGTTAGAATACCATTTTGATTTATCTATAGTGTTTCAGTTTATTTCTTTGCTCTAGGTATTAAACTAAATGTACATAACTTATCACAGTCTACTTTGGTAGACATTTCACCACTTCCACTGAAGTTTAGAAACATTACCTTCTTTTACCCTTCTTTACCTTATCCCATTTACAATGTAAGTGCTTTAAATATTTTACCTATATAATTTAAAGTCACAATAGACAGTGTTATATGTTTAACCGTTGAATCTATTGTACAAAACTTAAATGGAGAAATAAAATGTATTATATTTTTACTCTTTTGAATGTTCTTATTTCCTTTCTAATGTTCCAAGATTTCATCATTTTCTTTCTGTTTAGAGAACTTCTATTAGGGTGTTTTTTTTTCTCCTTCATCTGAGTATGATTTAATTTACCTTCATTGCTGACAGATTTTTTTTCAGATAATAAAATTTTAGTTTACAATTCTTTTCTTTCAGCATTTAGAAAATATTGATTCACTTCCTCTGGCCTTCGTGATATCTAATTAGAAATCTACTGCCATTTAAATAGCTTTTCACCTAAAATTAAAGTGTCATTTTTCTCTTGCTGCTTTCAAGATTATTTTCTTTGTCTTTAGTTTTGAGAAGTTTGACTAAGATGTGTCTTGGTATGGATTTTTGGGGGGATTATTTTGTTGGAGGATTGCTCAATCTGTAGATTTATGACTTCTGTCAAATTTTGGAGGTTTACAGCCATTATTCCTTCAAGTACTTCTCCACCTATCTTCTTGCCCTCTTTTGTACTCCATATGACATAAATGTTAAATCTTTTGTTATAATCCCATAGGTGCCGGAGGCCCTATTCCTTTTGTTCCTTTTTTTAAAAAGTCTGTTTTCTCTCTGTTGTTCAGATTGAATAATTTTCATTGTTCTGTCTTTAAGATCACTAATTATTTTCTCTTCCCACTGCATTCCGCTGTTAAGCAGAATCTATTCATCTTTTAAAATTATGTTGTATTTTGAGTTCCGTAATTTCCATCTAATTCTTTATAACTTCTTTTGTTTGTATAAGACTTTCTTTTCCCCATTTGTTTCATTTATATGAGTAATTGCTTGTTAAAGCATTTTACAATGGTTGCTTAAAACCTTTATCCGATAATTTTATGCCTCTGTCAAATTGGTTTTGGCATCTACTGGCTGTCTTTTTCATTCAAAGTAAGATCTTCTTGGTTCTTGGAATGAGAAGTGGCTTTCATTTGAAACAAGGTCCTTATATGATAAGACTTTTGTTTGAAACAAGGACATTGTATAATAAAACTCTGGATCTTATTTAAATTGACTGTTTTAGCTTGCTTCCACTGGCAGTATTCTGGCAAGGTAAGGGTGGAAAGTGTGACCTCATTACAGCCATTTAGGAATGGGAAGTCCAGTTTTCCCTCTTGGCCCCCTTTGACTCCAGGCTCAGGTGAGGGTCTTGACTGCCCACTAGGCCTCCACTGTTACCTCTGGGCTGAGCAGGATGGGATTGTCTCTTATTACTCACCATGTGGTTCTGCTGATACTACAGAGGTTAGCTTTGTTAGTGCTGAGTAGTGGTGAAATCTTGATCTTTTACTAGGCCTCTTTTTACACCACTCCAACAGAGAGGGTGGGTGCCTAATTATTATCAAATGGAGGTGAACTCCAGAATCCCCACTTGTCTCCACTGAAACTCTGAGGTGAGGAGCCTCCTTGTGGTTCAGCATGGATGAAAGTCCTGGCTCCCTACTAAGCCTTCCCTGATACTATCACACTGTTGGGGATGGGTTTGGGGCGGTGGATGGAGTGAATTGGTATACCTCATTATACCCTAGACTCTCCACTTTGCCTTTGCTGGCACAAATGGGAACAAATTTAGAGTTCGTTCCATGGTGTTCAGATACAGTACAGTGGTTAATGAAATAATGTTTTCTTTTATGCTAGGCTGCCCCCTTTCTGGTCCTTTGGCTATGGAGAGCATGATTTTCTGGGCTTTTTTTTTTTTTGGGGGGGGGGGCGCTCCATTATTTGGCATTTCTAAGTTGCCTGCATCTTCAGCACCACGTCTGGAATATATCAGGTAAATAGAAAACACAGAGATCTTACCACCTTGTCTATTTTTGGATCCTGAAGTCCCTAGCTAGTCTGCCTTTTTTTCTCTTTCATTGAGAGTCGTCTTATGTTTGCCTTATATTGCCTCATACGTAAGGCCAAAGGTTTTCAGTTGTACTTAGCAGGAGGAATGGGGAAAAGTAACTCCACCTTCCCCAGAAGTTTTCTTTTTTTTTTTTTTTTTTGAGATGGAGTTTCACTCTTGTTGCCCAGGCTGGAGTGCAATGGCACGATCTAGGCTCACTGCAGTCTCTGCCTCCCAGGTTCAAGTGATTCTCCTGCCTCAGCCTCCTGAGTAGCTGGGATTACAGGCTCGTGCCACCACGCCTGGCTGATTTTTTGAATTTTTAGTAGAGACGGGGTTTCACTATGTTGGCTAGACTTGTGAATTCCTGACCTCAGGTGATCCACCCGCCTCGACTTCCCAAAGTGCTGGGATTACATGCGTGAGCCACTGCGCCAAGCCTTGATCTTTCAAAAAAAAACATGCAGATTTGTTGGAATCTTTCTGTATATCTGTTTTAGACCCATTCCCCTCTCTTTCTCTGGTTTTAATTTTCTTGATTGATTCATTTTATATATGTAATTATACCATGGTGATTTGTTTATTTGCTTAAAAATAATTTTGAAATCTATCCAGGTGAACACATAAAGTCTAATTTCATTCAGATTGGTGAGTGGCTACTTGGGGTTTGCGTAACAGAATAGGAAACTGTTCAATGCTGGGTTGACACATATGTCTCAGAGAAGTGTATTGTGTATGTGCTATCTTCTGTGGTCAGGAAATAGCTTTGTTATTAATGGGTAAAAGTTGCTAGAAGAAAGAGAAGCTATACCTGGTAGATCTAGGAGAGGGCCTGGACACTATCCCAGGACTGCACCATCAAACAAGACTACAAAATCAGCACCACTGGGTTACGGCATGGGTGTGTAATGGATGTGTAAAACAGGTAAGATACGTCAGCCCTGGTCTCATGAAGTCTTTTCAGGGTGGGTTGAAAGACCCAGGCTAATGTGCATGCTGAGAGTTAAAGAAAGACATGGGCTTTTCTCTGTAGATTGTCTCATCAATTGACTATGGCAGAGAGACTGGGCGTAGCCCCCAGACTACATGTCCTATATTGTAATGACTATTTATGGAGCTATTAGCATGTCTTTCTTTAAAAGTAATTAGGTAATATGAGTTAAAGAGATACTTAGCAGGTCTAAATGTTGATTAATGTGACTGACCAGGGTTTCTTGAATTCTTTGATTTTTCTGTGCTTTTTCTTGGTTTGCCAGCGGCCAGTTTAGACTGAACTGGAAGATGGTGAGAGACTCTTGGCCTTCTGGGAAACTCAGTGACATTTAAAGACTACTGGGGTCTAGTTTGTGCATATCTCAACTAATTAAAATCAAATAACAATTGTAGGGACTTGGTCTCTAGAATTTTAATAAGCCTTGAAGCTAGCGAACCATTAAAAAAATTCTATATTGAAACTCTCTTTGCAAATGAGAGTTACAGTTTTCCCATCTGAGGCTTACACCCAGACCCCTTCTAGATCTTAAGCATCATGAGTTTCCATGAGAAACTCTTATTGTGGGGTGGAGGAGATAGCATAATAAAATCTTATTTTATGATCTTATTTATATGTTTCTACCATCTCCTTATTTCTATATTGTGATGGCTAGGGATTCTCTGTTGTTCTCTTTCATTTTATATTTTTATTTTGCTAAGATTACATTTATGTACCTTTGAGCAAAAATATTATTGGAGCCACATGACTGAGCTAACATTACATTTAGAAGTTATTTTATTAGGCTGCATTTTAATTTTATTCAATTTGTCTTCATTAAACAACTGTTTGCCCCCTCAGGCATTTTAGAGCTAACTTTCTGACTCTATATTGGTTTTCAGGCTGTAAAAGTTAAAGCTTATTTGAATTTTTGCCTAGGACTCTTGAAAATACACACACAAAACCAACTTGAGAAACTCTAATGTGTCATATGTATAACTGCTTTGGTAACGTTTCGCACCCAAGGGGACATGTATCCTTAAGTGTTAATAGTAATTTTGAGTGAAGTATTTTCTCTAACTAAAAGGTATATGCATGTGTATAATACATATATGTGTTCCTATACATATATATATTTATATAAATATGATATATAAGTTTACAGTGTGTAAATTCTGTCTAGGACTACAGAAGTCAATTATTCTAAGTGCTCCTGTGGTTTCACACATGGTTTCACACTCCATCTTTACCTGCCCCACCCTCACTCCTTTCCTCTTCCCTTTCTGTAGCACTTCATTGGAGGAAGTAGAAAGAACAGGCAGTAGAAACAAAGAAGAGGAGAGGAGATGGAGATGACGTGGGCCATTCTCACAATTCTTCCTTGAATGCTTTCATTTTCCGCGATGCTGGAGTTCTATTTCTCCATGTTTTCTTTCCAGCCTTCCCAGGGAGGTGCTGAGAAACAAATCCAGATGCCTGAATCCTATCACAAATGCTGAATGCATAGGAGTTATTCAATCACTTTCAATTTTTGTTATTCCAACTTTAAGGATCGATCTTGTTTTTCAGGGCCCTTTTGTAGATTTAAATCTGCAAGTATTTTATATTTTCTCTTTTTAATGGATATCCTTGTACCTCTATTGTTTAATTGTTTTCTACATCAGATTTCTTCCCCTTTCCAAACCTTTCTCCACCTGAAAGTATTGCAGTTGTGTTCAGGATCAGGGACAGATAAGTAGGTGAAAAAGGGTTTTTTAAAAATCTCTGTAGCAAAATAAAAAAGTTCCCATTTTGTTATCTAAGCCATTTAGAATTCTTTCTTTGTGGTCTTCATTAGTGCCATATTCATGATATGTTACTTTTAATTATGAGTTTTGTACATTTTTTTGAAAAGGCGTGTTGATCAGGATAGACAATTTCATTGACAATCCATAAATATCAAAAGTCTCCTTCTAATGGAATCAGTTTTTTGCCAACTAGAAAATAAAATAGCACTGTCATCATGGATTTTATGCTTTGGTATAACTTGACTTCAACTTGATATATTCTTTGGTAACTCATGATTTTTAAATTTCTAAGTCTTGCTTATTGAGATTTTCATAATGGAGAAAAAAATTCCCAAGAATGTAACTGAGAAAAGCAAAGAAGGAAAAGTAACCTTCGTTGAACATCTACTTGGTTTCAGGCACTCGCCAGGGGAAGCAAATGTGCACTCTAAGTATGAGTGGGTACTCAAGAATGTGACAAGCTGAACAACTGCTTAATTATTCTTGAGTAGTTAAAATACAATCCTCTCAAGAGTGAAGAGTACCTAAATCAAAGTATAGGATCTCTATTAGAACAATATCTTAAACGTTTTGAATGCCATCTTAGACAGTAGTATGGTAATGGTAATGTGGGATAACGTAATAATGGTGAAAAACGTTGTGAATTTCATAGATCAGTAGACTGATTTAATGGAAAGAAGACTCCTCATGGTTTATCCCCATTCTAACTATGTAACCTCGGAATAATCCTGAACAAGTTTGAAGCTTCTGTTGCTCCTCTGTGAAATGGAAGGCAGCAGTATGCAGAATGAAATGATATAGTAATTGCTTTCCTACCTGCATTACAAAGATTATAGCCATAAGTAATTTTTGGTATATTCTTTAAATTTACTATTATTGCCACCAAATAATGTGGCTTATTCCAAGTAGA
Source organism: Rhinopithecus bieti (assembly GCF_001698545.2). Lineage (NCBI taxonomy): Eukaryota > Metazoa > Chordata > Mammalia > Primates > Cercopithecidae > Rhinopithecus > Rhinopithecus bieti. Next base: position 2,460,865 of record NW_016814088.1, read on the forward strand.
ATAGAGGGAATTTGGCTTTCTGATAATTTACTGTAAATTACTGTTTCTAATATGGCTTATATGTGGAACAAAAGCCATCACTGCAAATAGAAAAACAGCAATATAAAAACCTGTTATTTCTCCTTTCATGTGTGGGGGAATATTCTTTAATACGTTATAGGAGAAGGAGCTAAGCACGTTTCTGAAGGTGGGTTCAGGTCCTGACTCTCTGGCATAGAGATATCATTTATCCTCTCAATTTTAAAGCAATGGCATTAATACCTGTCCTGCCTAATTCATGGTGACATCAAGATTAAATTTATTTATAAGCAATATTTTTCTGTTTAACTAACAGTGGACAACATCACTTTGACATATAAGAATATATGAGTAGCTTTAGTATGTGAAATAATTTTCCTGATTGTTCATCATTTTTCTTTAGATTGGCATTTATCATCATATAGTAGTGAGCTTCTGAAAATTTCCTGTATCCTTTGGAATATCCCACTGCCTTATTTCTTCCAAATCTATATCCCCATTTTATATACAAGCAAAATATGCATGAAAATATGAGAGTATTTACAGTTTTTTTCCCAGAATGATATTTTGACGCATAGTACTAGGAAAGTAAGACTGAATTTGTTGAGGCTAACAACATTTTGTTTTTATTTTCTTCACAGATGTTAATGAAACTTTCAAAAAATGTCAGTTTTCTAAGATAAAAATTGATAGTTTAACGTTTTCTTATTCCAATCCTTGTTTTTGAACATTTCAGCATTTGTTAAGCTGAAGTGTCTGTCAGTAAATAATATTCACTCCTGCTTCTTGCTCTTTCTTTTAATGCTGTGAAAATTTGACTCTGATGGAAAAATACTGATTAACTATTCCAAAACTATTTTGATCATATTCCAAGACCCAAGTGGTGCATGAATAAGTTCTTTAAGTTTTATATTTTAAAAATAATTGGATCTTTCTAATCCTAGGTGTCCATATCCCATGTGTTAGCTGGCACAGAACTAAGTAAATAACCCTTTTTTGTATTTGCATTTTAATTCCCCTTTAACGGTTTGCAATCTATGTTTTCATACAGAGAATACGCCTGCATTATAAATAGATGTCACTTGAGCTGTCATGTCAAAGATCTATGATAGAAATCTGAAAGTCTAGAGACAATGTTGTAAGTGGAAATTTAGTTAGAGTTTTTGAAATATTTTTTAACTGTGTTGCTTGAGATGGAAATGTATATAGCTCCCTATTTGCTAATCACAACTTGTGGCATGCTGCTTATTAATATGAATTACATTTATGCATCAATTTGATTTAAAATTTACAAGATATTTTTAAACAAAATTATACATAAAGCACAAAACTGGGTGACACATTTCCCTTTGTGTACATACATAACCAATACATACATAATATTTCATAAACATTCTAACAATACAGATAGAGTTCTTCTAAACATGTCAATTTTCTAACAAAAGGTAAACATGTTTTATGAAATTCAAAAGATGTATTAGGTAAATGAAATAAGACTCCGGGATGTTTATTTATAATAAATGCTCTAATTAATAGGGACCATATTGAAGTATTTCTCTATGAATTGTACTTTAAAAACTCTATTATATTTTTCCTCTTTCTTGCTGAAATACATTTTGCAGTGTCGGAAATATTTTAAACTAAAGACTTCCCATCTGGCCCTGCCAAGGTGAATTTTTCCCTCACAGCCTTGACTTGCAGTCGAAGTTGATGTGAGAGTTTGTCATGGTTGTTTTGACAGTCCGGTCATCCTAATCCAGGGATTCAGTCCCTGTGGTTTGTCAATTATCCTGCTAACCCTACAGCGAGAGCAACACTCAAGGCACTGAACTGTCAGCCAATAACCAAGAAATAATGTCAGGAGCCAGAGAAGCAGGAATGAGAGGGAGATGCTTTCGATAACAGAAGTCAATGTATCACTCAGCATTTATTTTATTTATGTGGGCCCATAACAAATTAATTGTTGGGAATCACATGATATAATGTCATCCATTGCTTTGGAGATTCTTTTGTGTCTAAATTTAAAAAGCAAAGATTCGACTGCCTATGTGAGTTTTGCTAACCTGAGGTTCTGAAATATAACTCTATGCTAAAAATGGCCAGATCACCTGAACTTAATTTGATAGTGACTTTTTTTTTCATTTGTCTTATGTTTACTGTAGATCTTTAGGAAAAAAATAAATAATGCACCTGGGTGGGGACTGTTGGTGTGCTGCTCATGGAATAATTTTTAAAGTTACTAGGAGTCCCAGTTAGAGGGAAACTGACACAAATCTGGGGAGGGAATTGTGTCTTGTGAATGATAAAAAATGCTTTCAAAATCAAGAATTTCAAAGAAAAATTGCTTTTGAACAATCTATGATTTTAACAGAGTTTAATGAATGAAACAAAAGGGACTTTTAAGTGACAATGGTATTCATCTTAAAATGAGAAAATGATAAATCTTTAAATCTGTAACTACTGTTGAATGTGGCTCAGTGGAACTCTCAAGTGACATCAGCTAAAATCCATATAGGATTGTATTTTGCTTTAGTTCATAATCTCTCTGTGTTTCAGTCTGTACCAATTCAAATATCTGCGATATACATAAACTAAATGGAAGTCTATAATTAACAAATCAACCCTGGGATCTTCAAATAAGCACGTGTTGGTTATAGTCCAATGAGACTATTTATTTGCATGTGTTTACTCAGGAAAATGATGAATAAACCAAAATCCTTGCTCTGTAAAGTCTAAAAAGTTTCCAATTTAAATGTATTTTATGAAATTCCAATAAATACACTGGCTCTTGAAATTTAATGAATAAAGAACATAGTTTTCCTGGTTTGAGAAATTATAAAGTAACTTGTAAAGTAATACATATTTATTTTGGTCAGTAGTCCAAAATATATTTAAAAAAAGGAAAATCTAAATATAACACAAATAGTCATATATAATTAAGTTTAGAATGTGGTATATTTTATTTGGATATATATATTATATATATTTTA
>NW_016814088.1:2464360-2495533 GCF_001698545.2 Rhinopithecus bieti
GATTTTGATCATCTAAAAGACTTCAAATCTTTTTTAAGGTTAGTTATTAGCATAAGAAATTACCTTAGCTGCTAAATGTATTACTAACTGCTTTTTTTTTTAGGCTGTTACCTGTATGGCAGGTATGTAATTATTAGTCAATAGGTATTCCACAAAATAAAAACATGTCCTACCTGAAGACTAATCCTAGAGTGAGATATATTTGTGTTGGGGTTTAGGCTTTCTTTCTTTTTTCTTTCTTTTTTGCCAGTGCTAGTAGCCTAATCAAAACTAATGTGGTGGGTGACAGGTCCCATTTTTCTGGGTTCTGATCTCACTTTTACTTCATGCTAACTGTTAGTTCCTAGACAGATTACTTACATGCTTTAATTCCTCTTTCTGTAAAATGAAGGTGATATTATTGCCCACATCTTTGGGTTGTGGGGAGTGCTCAATTGAATAATGCGCACAATCTGTAAGTACAGTGCCTAGCCCATTACAGAGCCGTCAGTGAACATCTGCTGTTGCTATTATTTGAATATAGCCGTTAGTAAATAAAATTGTTTTGAGATTTTACAAGCTTTGCATTTCTTCTGAGGAAGTAAAGATAGCAATTGTTTTCATTATGTACATAGTTAAACAAGCTTTTAGATGTATCAATAAAAGGTTTTGTGTTTTTTTTTTTTTTTTTAAAAAGCACAGTTAAATATAGCAGTAATTATTCTTGCCTGTTGGGAACAACATAAAGGTAAAGTACCAGTAAGTATCTCTATTTGGGTTGTGTTATGTGTGTTATCAGCATAAATGTTAGGGTACTATGTTGGTATTACGTAATGTAGCCTAAAGCTTCTCAAACTTTCCTGTGCATATGCATCATCTGGGGATCTTATTAAAAGGCAGATTCTGATTTGCCAAGTCTGAGGTGGGACTTGAAATTCCATGTTTCTAGCAGATCCGAGGTGATGCTGATGATGCAATGACTATGCTTTTGAGTAGCAATAATTTAGGATGTAAAATGAAGCTGTTGGAGTTTAATAATGAGAAGCGTTTTTTGTTTGTTTGTTTGTTTGTTGTTGTTGGTTTACTGTTTAGCACCTTGCTTTGGGCATTTAGAGTATTTGCATATTATAAATTAGAATCCTCTCAGTGTTCTGTAAAAGTGGGCAATCAATAAGTTTATTTAAAACTAATATCCTCAAACGTTTGGCAGTGGGGAGAATAGGATTTAAAAAGAAAACAAACAAACAAACCTATCCACTCATCTTTGGCTGTCTCTGCAAGTATGACATGAATATTTTGTGCCAGGTTGTGGGATTTTTCACCTCTGGCTGCTTCTCAATGCCACAGCCACCGCAGAACAGAACAGCCTATGCTTTTCCTTTCATCTGGCCTCCATGAAGGCACAGAAGTAGGCATCAAGTCCTATCAATATTGTTTAATGATCACTGTGATAGGGACAGCCCTCATATTTCTTGCTCTGATTGTGCTTTTTGCCAATGATCCTTATTTGCTTACCACAGTCTGGGTATGCAGCAGTGCCTGGAGGTATAGAAAGTATTGGGCAAGTTTGCTAAATTTTCCTAGAGCATCATTTTACTCACAGATTTGGAAAAATTCTATTAATACAAATATGGATCATTTACAGTATAAAATTCATGTGAATTTAAAAAATAACATGCGAGCTTTTGATTAGCCAACTCTGGCTATGTTCCTAAACCCCAGGGATATTGTTTCATGTTATTCTGTGATTAGGGCTAATTTCAGGGGGAAAGTATGAAATCTGTTAGAAGTGAAAAGACAAGAGAAGAAATCCAGGGAGGCACAATGACAAGAAAATAAGCCAAAATATTGAGCTTCTGATCCTTGTTTTGCCACTCATATCCTTTATAACTCTTCACCTCTCTGGGTGTCATCCATTTTCTTATTTGCATAATGAAAGAGACTGATTTTGGGGTCCCTCCAAGCTTCTGGCATTCTATGATTTTTATGATTGAATTACTGTTTTCCACTGAGAATTTTATCCTAATTCATAGGCGGCCAGTTGACTATTTTGTATGGTAGAGTCTTCCCCAGCCCTGGCTTCTATGGTAGTCCCCATCTGTGACCAGAGCTGTCAATCATTCTGTGATTATTTCCACTGTTTTGCAGAGTCAAAGGCCTACCCTAGAGATGGAATTTCATTTGAAATACAGTTGAGCACACATAGTGCTGAAAAATGTGTTACCCCAAATGCAATGGGGTAAGTCTCCAAAAGAATTTACCCCCTAAATTTAGAGTATCAATGAGGCTGTGTAAACCACCAGAACCGCAACTTGACAATTTGTCAGTCAACTTCAGCAAAACTATAGAGGAACAGCACAATGAATTAATGAATAGCAACAAATCCCCATGACAACATGTTAGTTCATTAAAATTTTATCAGCATTCTTCCTAAGGAAAGTGTGCCTTCTGTTCTATGTTGAGTTTCTTCAACATTGTTTTACAGCCAATTCACAGCATTCTGGTGCTTCAAAATTAGTTCCTGTGGAGAGTGAGATACACATAGACTCTATATTGTGTCACACATGGGTCTCCTGGGTGTCACGATGAAATATTGCCTGCATTTTTTGTGTATCTTATGGCTTAAACATTAACAAGCATTTCCCTACTGCCTTTTTATGAAGAGCAGGTTAATTAGCCGAAAATCCATCTCTGTGTTAAAAAAGCTAAAAAAGCAAACGCATTAAAAAAAGCAAACGCATTAAATTACATTTTGTAAATATCTTTCTAATATTTGACAAAACAGGCATCAAATGGGAAAACAACCGAAAATATTTTGCTTGCTGTCACAGTGGCATTCTCCCTCTGGCTTGGGAAAACAAAAAGTCACACACAAGCCTTGACATTTTCCTTGGATTCTTTTTTTTCCTCTTCGAATGTTTTGTAATATGTAACCCAGATATTAGCGGTCTGGGTGTTCTCAAATCTTCCAGTATTATAAGAAAACACTTTCCTTTTAAAATTTAGAAAAGTAGTCTCATAACCCCATCCTACAAACAATAAGAAAATCGGCACGGTTCCCAAAATTTGAGGGGTTTCAGAGACTTATATTCATCTATTCAATGTCTGTTTCTATTGAATTTCTGATCTCACATGTCTCTCCTTTTATAAAATGACCTAAATGGACTTATATATGGAAGTCAGTCCTCCTAGTTTATTGACTTAATATATATTCTGTGATTGGAGATTAGAGTATTTAGCAATCTCTTTATTTACCACCACAAATGAAAGATTGTGATCTTCTCTGAGATCACAGATTTAGATGATTCATCTAAATATACACTTAAGTATCATGAGATCTTTTATTTTTCACGGAAGTTGAATGAATGATTTTCAATATATCATATAGGCCATTCAATATGTTTACAATGGACACTTCTTATGAGTTAGTTAATTGGTGTTAATTATATTGTGAAATTTAGCAAAGTATATCAAGTACAATAGTATATTTCCCTTGACCTGAACATTTTATTTCTAGGATATTACAAAATAATCAGACATTTGTACGATAATTAATGCACAAGGATATTCATGACAATATTGTTCATAATAGCTAGAAAAAATGAATTCAATCTAAATATCTAATAAAAAGAATGATTAATATAATTTGTTACAAAGTGACTTGGTGTTTCTGTATGCTTATTTGTATTTTCTAATTTTTTATGAGGGCCAGTTGATATTTACTAGTTCCTTCAAAAGGAAAAAAAAACTTTAAATAAAAAACATTAGTTAAATCATGTGCAGCAATTACTTTTGTAAGGTAAGTAAATATATAAAAATCAAATTATTTGCATTATTTATAGCAGGATTTCTCAATAGTTATGTATATTTTGGTTCAAATATTTCCTTGTGGAAGCTATCCTGTGTATTGTGGGATATTTTATAGTGTCCCTGGCCTCTACTCACACGATGTCAGTAACATCCCTACACTGTGACAACCAAATGTCTGTAAATATTGGCATATGATCCCTGGTGGACAAAACTGATCCCCAGTTAAGAACTGATTTATAGGTTTTGTACAGATTATGAGGACTGAAAATAATTGGGCATTTACCCATCTTGGTATCTGTTGTATCCTTTATCTGTGTGTGCTGATTTGATCTTGATCTTTTTTCAGTTTCACATACCTTACCTAAGGTTTCCCAGGATTTAAACAGAAACTTTCTATGATTTCAGCTGGAGTCTGAAGATACTTGTTTCTGTTCAAGTCCCACTTTAAATTATGTCTTAGGAGGCCTTAGGAGACTAAAAGTGGAATCTTCTGAGCATTCCTAAATATCTGCTTAGAAATATCATGTGATAAAGAGGGACCTTCTCAATACACTGCTGTTCTTCACTTAATTAAATGGACGGCCACAAGAAAAATAAAGTAAATATCTTTAAAAAAAGAACTGATTAATAGGTATTGCTTGATTGATATCTTTCATGTATCATGATTCTTAATTCATACATGGAACATTTATTTGCTCTTACATGTTTTTGCTTCTTGTAATATTTCCCTTTTTCATGCCTTTATCTTGAAGAATAAGTTGTATTTTCTTTGCTTCATACAAAGCCTGAGCTCGGAAATTGGATCGGAGTATTTGACAAAGCATGAATGGTTTAGAAGACTGGATCTTAAAGGGCTATCTGTTAACATCACCGCCATGGCTAGTTGCTAAAATCAAAGCTATCAAGGGAAGACTTGTGCCTCTAAACCCACAAGCTCTACACTCTAAGTTTCCCTTAAAACAATAAAAGACTATTTAGGCAGATTATTCCAAAAGTTCTGTATTTTAAAAATGTCTAGTACAAATATAGATCTATTCTTATTTTCAATAATTAGGCTGACTCTGGAAAATGTATGATTCTTAGGATCAGAAGATGTGCCTTTGAGTTCTGAGTCTGCCACTTACCTGTTAACATGACTCTGGACAAGTCTTTTAACATCTTAAAACTGAAGTTTTGTCATCTGAAAATAAGAATAATATTAACAGCTCTACTTAATTACATGATTAAAATAATAATGAGTGAGTTTATAGTTTGAAAGTGCTGTGTAGACTGCCAAGGACCCCACACCCAGAGGAATTCATTTCTCATGGAGGTTATCAGTGGCTGAAGTTGCCATGGCAACTTTCTGGCTTGTGATGGTCTAAAAGCAAGGCCTAGTGTATACATGCCATCTATTTACACCTACCAAGTAAACAGGGGGAATTAAGGAACTTAACCTGAATTCTTTTACTTGCATTTTCTGAATGTCTCTGTTCCCTATATCTATATCTCAGTACTCACAGTGAAAATAAAATAAATCTTAGATGTTGGTGGATATGAAATTTAAAGCTAAAAAAGAAAAGAGGAAAGAAAGTAACATACAGGTGAATTCTTCAAAAAAATAAAAACTTAGGAAACACATATGTAAGGGTATTTCAAGAATTTCCAGTATGAGACTTCCTCTGATAATTGTTTTCTCTGCTTTTTTCAACCCTGTTAGAATGAATCAACCAATGGGGCTTGTGCCATATTCCCTAGGAGACTCTGCTACACTGTAATATAACTAAACATTAGAATATCTTTTTTGTGATTACCTGTCTCACAGCTTCTCTCCGAACCATCCTCTGTGGATTTCTGAAAATTATTGCAAGCTAGCATCTGAACCAGAAATGGAAGATATGCCAACTCTCTTGCCTGGTAACACTAGCTGTTCAAGATGGTAGATTGACAACCTACGAAATCAATAATAAAATGGATCAAAAGACGTATACATTCAGCCATCTTATTTGACTTTCATTTGTTCTTCCTTTCTTTTCAGTTCCTTCAAATTAAAATATGAGGTTGGGTTTCCCAGATATGATGTCAAAGAGAAGACGAAAATAAATGTTGAAAGAAAATGTAGTGTGTGTGTGTGTGTGTGTGTGTGTGTGTGTGTGTGTGTAACAATCCATTAAAAAAAAAGCAAGCACCTAGTCATTCCTTAGGAATAGCACACGTCTGAAAAATTATTGCTTAATGTATTCTTAGATAAAGGAACAACTTAAAAAGAGTTAACAGCAATAAACAAACACATAAAGATGTATAAGAAAGGTTTATCTAGGGAAATCATTGAATCAGTTTGGGACAGGTATGATAATGGCAGAATATGTACATGCATATGTATTGATCCAGCACACAGATGGAGTCAGCAATGTCAAGTTCAGGAAAGAGATACATTGGAAAAATAGATATATATTTGACCACTATACTAACATTGGAAGTTATAAGAATGGATGAGATGACCAAGATTAAGAAGCAAGCGTACAAAGTTATAAAATGATCCGCAATTGTCATTATTTTTCTGCTTTTACTGCTTCCTTCTACACTAGAGCTTAAGCTCTGTGAAAGCAGACTATCCAACATTCTTATTTACCATTGCGTTCTGGCACCTACCATGATGCCTGGGGCATGGTGTCACTGGATGAACAGGCAGCAGAAGATGTTATTCATAAATTAGTGTAGAAATTAACTTGTATGCTGTTGTTGTTGTTGGTTTTAATTGGAGTGATCTCATTAACAAGAAAATTTAAAGATAATTTTCCCTCTTCACTCAGATAGGCCTTTATATTGCTTATTTGTGGATTTACAAATGGTATGGAAGTCAGCATGAATAAATTTAAACATCTCTCTCTGTTTTAGGCTGTATGGGTATAGACTGTCATGGAGGCACACTTGCCACTGTGTATGAAAGGTCCGTGGTCCCACAAGTGATTACATGAGTGGAACTGACTTAGAAGAACAAGATTCAGTGCTTTGTTGCTTCTTCATGGGAATGGTCCAAACTCAACAGGGGTCTCTCTAGACTAGGAAAGAATTGTGAAGGGAGATCGCTTTTTTACATCTTTGGTGAGGTTTAGGTGACCATTCATTAGGGAAAGAACAGCCATTGCTAGAGTTTATTTTGCTTTATAGGTCCAATGATCAATATGTGAGGGGGACGAGTACTGCAGGTGTATCTCAAATCCTAATACACCAAATTGTTTTTTATATTGAGATAATGCCTCCTCCCATCACCTTTAGCCTTAAAACAACCCCTGGACGATAGAAATGGGTGTTATGGAAGAAGACTTACATCTTTGCTTTAAATTGGCATATATTTGTGCACTACATGCTCCAGATAAGAGGAGTGAAACTCATACATATACACACACACACACATGCACACTGTTTTATCGCTAAGACTGTAGACACTACATAGCTACTGGATAATAGTTAAATAAAATGTATACCTGTCAATCAAGTTGGAACTTATCTTCCATATAGTCTTTGATTACAAAGAAAATTTTCGCTAAGGACCCCTCCCTAACTTTTGAAACTTGTTGACTTTCCAAAATCACTTTCTCCTTATAGAAGAAAGAAGAGAAAGATGGTGAGTATGGAAGAAGCAAATTTGATGATCACAGAGTCCCTTTTCACTAAAATTACAACTTGGTTTTGACTTAGCTTTAGAATGACATTCCAAAATGCATCTTGACTTTTAAAGACAGGACCTTTCTTGACTTTAGTGTAATTACTAATTCTGCTGAAATATCTCTCCCCTACTTTATTTCATTTACATATTGCCTCCAACTTCTGATAGGGATCTTATGAGGTGGCAATTGTCCTTCTATATTTTATTCTATGCTCCTANCTTTAAAAAAAGAACTGATTAATAGGTATTGCTTGATTGATATCTTTCATGTATCATGATTCTTAATTCATACATGGAACATTTATTTGCTCTTACATGTTTTGCTTCTTGTAATATTTCCCTTTTCATGCCTTTATCTTGAAGAATAAGTTGTATTTTCTTTGCTTCATACAAAGCCTGAGCTCGGAAATTGGATCGGAGTATTTGACAAAGCATGAATGGTTTAGAAGACTGGATCTTAAAGGGCTATCTGTTAACATCACCGCCATGGCTAGTTGCTAAAATCAAAGCTATCAAGGGAAGACTTGTGCCTCTAAACCCACAAGCTCTACACTCTAAGTTTCCCTTAAAACAATAAAAGACTATTTAGGCAGATTATTCCAAAAGTTCTGTATTTTAAAATGTCTAGTACAAATATAGATCTATTCTTATTTTCAATAATTAGGCTGACTCTGGAAAATGTATGATTCTTAGGATCAGAAGATGTGCCTTTGAGTTCTGAGTCTGCCACTTACCTGTTAACATGACTCTGGACAAGTCTTTTAACATCTTAAAACTGAAGTTTTGTCATCTGAAAATAAGAATAATATTAACAGCTCTACTTAATTACATGATTAAAATAATAATGAGTGAGTTTATAGTTTGAAAGTGCTGTGTAGACTGCCAAGGACCCCACACCCAGAGGAATTCATTTCTCATGGAGGTTATCAGTGGCTGAAGTTGCCATGGCAACTTTCTGGCTTGTGATGGTCTAAAAGCAAGGCCTAGTGTATACATGCCATCTATTTACACCTACCAAGTAAACAGGGGAATTAAGGAACTTAACCTGAATTCTTTTACTTGCATTTTCTGAATGTCTCTGTTCCCTATATCTATATCTCAGTACTCACAGTGAAAATAAAATAAATCTTAGATGTTGGTGGATATGAAATTTAAAGCTAAAAAAGAAAAGAGGAAAGAAAGTAACATACAGGTGAATTCTTCAAAAAAATAAAACTTAGGAAACACATATGTAAGGGTATTTCAAGAATTTCCAGTATGAGACTTCCTCTGATAATTGTTTTCTCTGCTTTTTTCAACCCTGTTAGAATGAATCAACCAATGGGGCTTGTGCCATATTCCCTAGGAGACTCTGCTACACTGTAATATAACTAAACATTAGAATATCTTTTTTGTGATTACCTGTCTCACAGCTTCTCTCCGAACCATCCTCTGTGGATTTCTGAAAATTATTGCAAGCTAGCATCTGAACCAGAAATGGAAGATATGCCAACTCTCTTGCCTGGTAACACTAGCTGTTCAAGATGGTAGATTGACAACCTACGAAATCAATAATAAAATGGATCAAAAGACGTATACATTCAGCCATCTTATTTGACTTTCATTTGTTCTTCCTTTCTTTTCAGTTCCTTCAAATTAAAATATGAGGTTGGGTTTCCCAGATATGATGTCAAAGAGAAGACGAAAATAAATGTTGAAAGAAAATGTAGTGTGTGTGTGTGTGTGTGTGTGTGTGTGTGTGTGTGTAACAATCCATTAAAAAAAAAGCAAGCACCTAGTCATTCCTTAGGAATAGCACACGTCTGAAAATTATTGCTTAATGTATTCTTAGATAAAGGAACAACTTAAAAGAGTTAACAGCAATAAACAAACACATAAAGATGTATAAGAAAGGTTTATCTAGGGAAATCATTGAATCAGTTTGGGACAGGTATGATAATGGCAGAATATGTACATGCATATGTATTGATCCAGCACACAGATGGAGTCAGCAATGTCAAGTTCAGGAAAGAGATACATTGGAAAATAGATATATATTTGACCACTATACTAACATTGGAAGTTATAAGAATGGATGAGATGACCAAGATTAAGAAGCAAGCGTACAAAGTTATAAAATGATCCGCAATTGTCATTATTTTCTGCTTTTACTGCTTCCTTCTACACTAGAGCTTAAGCTCTGTGAAAGCAGACTATCCAACATTCTTATTTACCATTGCGTTCTGGCACCTACCATGATGCCTGGGGCATGGTGTCACTGGATGAACAGGCAGCAGAAGATGTTATTCATAAATTAGTGTAGAAATTAACTTGTATGCTGTTGTTGTTGTTGGTTTTAATTGGAGTGATCTCATTAACAAGAAAATTTAAAGATAATTTTCCCTCTTCACTCAGATAGGCCTTTATATTGCTTATTTGTGGATTTACAAATGGTATGGAAGTCAGCATGAATAAATTTAAACATCTCTCTCTGTTTTAGGCTGTATGGGTATAGACTGTCATGGAGGCACACTTGCCACTGTGTATGAAAGGTCCGTGGTCCCACAAGTGATTACATGAGTGGAACTGACTTAGAAGAACAAGATTCAGTGCTTTGTTGCTTCTTCATGGGAATGGTCCAAACTCAACAGGGGTCTCTCTAGACTAGGAAAGAATTGTGAAGGGAGATCGCTTTTTTACATCTTTGGTGAGGTTTAGGTGACCATTCATTAGGGAAAGAACAGCCATTGCTAGAGTTTATTTTGCTTTATAGGTCCAATGATCAATATGTGAGGGGACGAGTACTGCAGGTGTATCTCAAATCCTAATACACCAAATTGTTTTTTATATTGAGATAATGCCTCCTCCCATCACCTTTAGCCTTAAAACAACCCCTGGACGATAGAAATGGGTGTTATGGAAGAAGACTTACATCTTTGCTTTAAATTGGCATATATTTGTGCACTACATGCTCCAGATAAGAGGAGTGAAACTCATACATATACACACACACACACATGCACACTGTTTTATCGCTAAGACTGTAGACACTACATAGCTACTGGATAATAGTTAAATAAAATGTATACCTGTCAATCAAGTTGGAACTTATCTTCCATATAGTCTTTGATTACAAAGAAAATTTTCGCTAAGGACCCCTCCCTAACTTTTGAAACTTGTTGACTTTCCAAAATCACTTTCTCCTTATAGAAGAAAGAAGAGAAAGATGGTGAGTATGGAAGAAGCAAATTTGATGATCACAGAGTCCCTTTTCACTAAAATTACAACTTGGTTTTGACTTAGCTTTAGAATGACATTCCAAAATGCATCTTGACTTTTAAAGACAGGACCTTTCTTGACTTTAGTGTAATTACTAATTCTGCTGAAATATCTCTCCCCTACTTTATTTCATTTACATATTGCCTCCAACTTCTGATAGGGATCTTATGAGGTGGCAATTGTCCTTCTATATTTTATTCTATGCTCCTATGATTTTAAAAAGATTCTACTTTGGTATTATTAATTTCTTAGGTGTGCTTTTCTTCTTTTCCTAGTCCTTGTATTTTCTGCAATCCTAATTCTGATGTCTCCTGACTCACATGTTGTATTCTTCAGGAATCCTTTGGTTGAAAAAGATGGAAATTTTGAACTGGAATAAACAAAGAAGGGAGTGTAGTAGGCTGAATAATGCCCCTCCTAAAATTGTCTATGCCGTCATCCCCAGAACCTGTGAATATGTTACCTTATGTGGTAGAAGGAACTTGGCAAATACAGTTAAGGAATTTGAAATGAGGAGATTAGACTCCTCATCTAATCACAATTATTCTTTTTTTTTTTAACAAGTTTTTGTATGGACATTTTTCACTTATTATACTTTAAGTTCTAAGGTACATGTGCACAATGTGCAGGTTTGTTACATATGTATACATGTGCCATGTTGGTGGGCTGCACCCATTAACTCGTCATTTACATTAGGTATATCTCCTAATGCTATCTCTCCTCCCTCCCCCACCCCACCATAGGCCCCGGTGTGTGATGTTCCCCTTCCTGTGTCCCAGTGTTCTTACTGTTCAATTTCCACCCTACGAGTGAGAACATGCAGTGCTCTCTTGCGATAGTTTTGTCTGAGAATGATGTTTCCAGCTGCATCCAATGTCCCTAAAAAGGACATGAATTCATGCCTTTTTTTATGGCTGCATAGTATTCCAGGTGTATAGTGTGCCCACATTTTCTAATCCAGTCTATCATTGATGGACATTGGGTTGGTTCCCAAGTCCCTTTGCTAATTGTGAATAGGTGACACCAATAAATATACGTGTGCATGTGTCCTTTATAGCATGCCATGGATTAAATAATCCTGTTTTGGGTATACTACCCAGTAATGGGGATGGCTGGTCAACGATGGATTTCTAGTTCCTACAGATCCCTCTGAGAACATCCACCCGACAACCACCAGACTGTCTTCGCACAATGGTTGAACTAGTTTACAGTCCCACCAACTAGTGTAAAAGTGTGTCCTATTTCTCCTTCCTCTCCCAGCATCCGTGTTGTTTCCTGACTTTTTGATGACTGTCATTCTAACTGGTGTGAGAAGGTTCCGTCACACAATGATGCATTCCTTAAAAGTATCACAAGGCGTGATTACCTAAAAGAAGGCAGGGAAGAGGATCACCGTGGTCACAATAGAAAATGTGATAGAAGCAAGCGAGGTTGAATGGTGAGAGGACGGGCCATAGCAAAAGGATGCAGATGGGCTCTTTAGAAGCTGAAAAGGAAATGCAAGAGTTCTGCCTCCTCTCCTCCTGAGACACCACGCGCGGCGCCCGAGTTCTATCAAAGAAAACAGTCCTTCTGCAGACACTCTTGAATCTTTGAGCCTACTGAACTTTCCAGAATCATACTGAAGTAACTAAGATGTGTGGTTGTTTTAAGCCACCAAATTTTGGTAATTTTTACAGCAACAATAAGAAAATGATATAAGGTTATTTATTTGCTTGTAATCTGGTACAGGTAGATGAATCCAGTTTTTTCCTAATTTTGAGAAAAATTCATTCTTGTATAAATCTTATAATCGAAACATCTTTGCATTAGCTGTAAAATGATGCAATAAACTTGTGAAATGAACAGACCCATGAGGGATTTTATTTCCCCCCTCATATTTTAGTGTTTCATATATTTCTAATTCTACAGGATTTTCTTTTATCTAGTCTTTCCAAAGCATTCAACTTTTCAAAAAGGTGATATCTTTTCTTCTTTTCCCTCATAGTTCATTAATTTATTCAATATTCAATAAAATTTTACAATTACAATAAATTTGAGAAGAAACACTGATGACTCTTAATTATGATACTGTTAAGCTAGACAGAACCACATTCAGTGTGATGATTACCTTATAATGTTTTAATGAAGGCATGAAGAGTAAGTCAGAATATTTTTGGAATATAGATCAACTAAGCAAAAATATACAATAGTTCCAACTGACATCTCTGAATTACGTTCCATTGGCCTGGCTTGGTGTACATCCCTGTACTTGACATTATCACTATGGCCAAAGAGATACAGCACAGATAACATTGGGTGGTTCCCCATCAGTCAATTTCAGCAGTCTCTATTTTCCTTCACTTTTTCACTTTCCTCCCATTATAGAAACTGAATAAACCAGATACTTGATTTTCTATTCCCTATTGCTACTAAGGATAGACATGTAACCCAGTTGTAACTACTGAGATGTAAACAGAAGTCTGCTAAGGGTTTCTGAGAAAGGATTTTCTCTCCAATAAGTGGTAAGGTGGGAGGAAGATGCCTTTTTTATTCCACCCTAGCATGCACCCTGGCCCCAATGTCTTGCTTGTAGGTACAGTCATGTGACTATGACGGACAAGCTAAGAGAATCTTTAGGACAGCTATACAACAGTTTGAAATTATGGAGCTGCTGAAGTAACCTGGAATTTGTTACTGAATTATGATTTGGTCACTTTACTTTTGTTTCCTTTTGTAGATGAATGTTTCTTTACTGATGGAGAATGGAACAAACCGAGAGGCTAAATGGCAATTACCTGCTCACTTTTAGAGATAGTGTGTATGTATTGGCTGAATAGTTATGGACTGACACAGCCCGGACTCAGTCATTACCCAAAGGAAAACAAAAATGCAATTATTCAAAGAAGGAGAACACAAACCTTAGATGAAAATAACAGAAATCAATGTAACATGGAATCTAAAACACTCTGCTAATCTTTTTTTTTTTTTTTTTTTTTTTTTTTTTTTTTTTTTTTTTTGAGACGGAGTCTTGCTTTGTCTCCCAGACTGGGGTGCGGTGGCGTGATTCTCAGCTCACTGCAACCTCCGCCTCCCAGGTTCAAGCGATTCTCCTGCCTCGGCCTCCTGAGTAGCTGGGATTACAGGCATGAGCCACCACACCTGGCTAATTTTGTATTTTAGTAGAGATGGGGTTTCACCATGTTGACCAGGCTGCTCTCAAACTTCTCACCTCAATTGATGCACCCACCTCGGCCTCCCAAAGGGCTGGGATTACAATTGTGTGCCACCATGCCTGGCCAAAAAATCTCTACTAATCTTATGTGGGTCCAAAGTTAAAATGCAAGCAGTAGTTATTGTTTCCAGAGAAACCTGAAGTGCTAAACTCTACCACTCTGTTTCCCTAAACTTTGCTAATGTTTCCTTTCCTTTCCCCGTTTTCCCTAAGATGCCTGTCACTTGTAAATTAGAAAGGTATATGCAGTAGGTACATAAATTGACGTGAGCTAGAGTCAAATGAAATTGTCAAAAGAATGCCAGTCATTTTAAGCCGCTGTCTGAAGTCTGTCTGCCTGTCTCTTTCCTGTAGTCTCTGTAAGACAGCTCTTGTTAAAGGTATATGTCATGTCAGTCAAACACCATAGGTGGTGTTTGGAGTTTGCAGTATTGACAATAGATATTTGCTTTTGTCTCCCATAATCCCATTTTAAAGGAATGTGGTAGGTACAGATAACTCTTGAAAGAAAAGGGACAGAAATGATGAACAAAACATTGTAAATAGAGGCAATATTGCCCATTGTTTATTGACTTACCAAATGGATCAGCTTTAACAAAATTTGAGTACTAAATCATTTTATGACTGATTTTATAAAACCATGTAGTTTTGCAGCCAGGCAGAAAAATGCATGGCTTCCTAAGTTACAATTCAATAAAATTACTTACAATCTACTAATTCAAGTGCATAGTTTAAAACCCTGTGAAGGGTGGTATAAAACTTACAAGACAAAAATTTCTGCATTTAAGTGACTTATAGTAGTGGTGGAGGATGTGGGAAAGAAAGGCAAGATAATTTTATAATTATAATTCAAGGAAACTAAGAAAGAACCAGAATAGAGGAAGAAAATACTATAGAAATTCTGATTGGCATCTGGTTTGAGGGTCAGGGAATCTTCAAGATGAGGATGATATTTAATGTGGTATTATTTGTGGGGACTCTGAAAATGAACTCTATATTAAGACAGGAATACCTGTATGTTAAGCCCAGACCTTTAGTGAAATAGGTCGATGATCCGGAAAAAATCCCCTTTGTTAGTTCAAATCTATCTGTAACATGAGCAGTGTTTTATTGGTGATGTCTGTGATTATTACTTTATGTGTATTTAAGTATAGGTCTCTAATTAAACACAAACGGATTGGTAGTACTTTTATAATTAACTGGTATGAGTACTAACATCTTATTTTATTTATATATATTTTTTGAGATGGAGTTTTTTGCTCTTTTTGCCCAGGCTGGAGTGCAATGACACAATCTTGGCTCACTGCAACCTCTGCCTCCCGGGTTCAAGCAATTCTCCTGCCTCAGCCTCCCAAGTAGCTGGGATTACACATGCACACATATGTTTATTGCGGCACTATTCACAACAGGAAAGACAAAACAAAACCAATGCTGATTAGCATAACAGGGAGAAAAGAAAAAGCATATGCCCATTTTAGAAGTATTTGAGAAATTCTATATCCCCAAAACAGAAAAAAAAAGATAAAGTCAGTTAACCAGACTGCTATAAATATGTCTTCATTTGTTATATCTTCTTTAGCCTATATGCCTTACTTTCCTTCAGATACACTGAATGGTTGGCCTACTTATCACTCAGACACAGCTGAGAGAAGGGCTGAAGTTAGCTCAGACTGTAGTTTAAAAAATATAAGGAGGTCATGGAGGCACGACTATATTCTCAGGTCTACATGCACACTGAATGTTTACTTTGAACTAGGCGCTATGCTTGATGTGTGTGTCTATATACACACACATACATACTCATTTAAGCTTTACAATAATCCTAAAGGGAAGATACCATTATTGGCATTTGACAAATGAAGAAGCTGATATACAGAGAGCATTAGTAATGAGGTAAGATGCTACAGTGGAAGCTTCAGTTTAGACACTGAAGTGGTATCAAAGGAAGTACTGAGATATACCACATGTGACTGGTGGTTTTAAATCCTCAGTGAATCTTAAATCTGTCATAAACATGGAGGGCATAGAAAGGATCAGGTTATTGGAGACTGGGGAAGAAGTGTTTTTTGAAGATGATTTCCTTGGACAGAGCTGTGAGCTCTACCCCTCCGCAAAAGGGTCAGAGTTGAAGGTATTTTCTTTTTGGAACCAAAAGATCAATGACTGAAGTGAAGACGGTGTAAAATAAGGCTAGAGAGATGACTAGGGTCCAGTTCATGCAACTATTCTATTTCTTTTCTCAGAATAGTGGAAAACTGTGAAATACTTTACACTGCAGGATGACATATTTACAGGTGCACTTTTGCTACTCTGTGGAGAATGAATGGGCCACAGCCAAGAGTTGGAGCAGGGAAGGCAGTTGGGAAGTGGTGGCAGTGGCTCCACTGAGAGCTGATGGCCTGGACTGGCAGGGTGACAGTGGCAATGACGGACTCAATATTTATTTTGCAAATTGGATGAACAGAATGAGTTTACAGATACTGGAGTGAGGGGAAAAAGCCAATTTCTATGGTACAAATTTAATGGAAAAGTGTAGATAATATCACACTGAACCTTCTAGGCTCTCTGAAAAAATGGCTTTAAAATAATTCAATCCACCACCAAAATCAGCTCATGAAAAGATGTCTAATGTCCACTCTTTTGGCAATTAAGGAGGAATTTTAAAGGAAAATACATGTCTCGTCATTTCAAGAATCCATATACGTCAGGCCCTGCATTTCTCTGCTAATGGCACTTAAATATCTTTAGGGAAAATGAATCTGTTGGTTGCTAAAATTGCCCAATAAACATAATACACTTAGCCTTGGAAAAAGTACAAATAGAATTTACCCTGCCAATTGGCCCCGACTCCCTTGCTTTTTTTTTTTTTTTTTTTTTTTTTTTTTTTTTTTTTTTTTACTTCCTTGGTACATTTAAACAATGCATACTCTGCACTGGCTTACTCTTGGTAGTAATCTCAGTGGCTCTGAGTCTTTCTTGAATTTACTTCTTCCCAGTGATACATTTCCAGAATGCATTTTCCTTTTTATACCTGAAGGACTTCTTTACTCTGCAAAATCAGACTTACTACTCATGTGTCTCATGGTATATTTAGCAAGACACATTTTCTATTGCTACCTATACACAAGGTAAAAATGTATGTATGTGTATTTTATATATGTATATAAAATGGTTGACATTAATTATACCACCAGAACATCCCATTTTCTGACATGATTTAAAAAACCATTACTATTACTTTATTTTTATTTTCAGTTTTTTAGAGTGGGATCTGTCACTCAGGCTGGAGTGCAGTGATGCTATCACAGCTCACCGCAGCCTGAAGCTCCTGGGTTCAAGCAGTCATTCCACCTCAGCCTCCTGAGTAGCTGGGACTACAGGCACACACCACCATGCTTGGCTTCTGACTTGATTTTAATTCAAATTTGGTTATTACAGAATACTGGTTTGCCTTGGTTTAATAAATCCCTTTCCTCTTCCCTTCCCTACTTGCCTACCTTCCTGGCTTCTTGCCTTCCTGCCTTGCTGCTTTCTTTTAGTCTTCCATCATTTTATCCAATAAATATGAGGGCCCACCCAGACACTGGGCAAAGCACTGGTGACTTAAGAGTGAAAAAGACAGATAGAGTCCTTTTACTTATAGCTCTTACACGTAGCAGACAGAGACAATTACACACAAAATAATTTTAGATATTAATAAGGATTATTAGGAAACAACACCATTCTCAGTGAGAAAAGAGAATGCCATTTCACACCGAATTCCCATGGGCAGCATATCTGAGGAAATGCTATTTCAGTTGAAAACTGAAGGATAAGAAAGAAAGAGCCAAATACACTTCAGGGGAAGTGCTTCCATCAGAGGAAACAACAAGTAGTTGTCACAGGGACGGTCACTACAGTGCAAATGGTACTTTGTAAGATGTACAAAATGATGCCTCTTTCTCAAGACACTGATGGAAAGTTACTGCAGTAAATACATGAATATGTGAATGATTCAAATGTGACCTTGACCCCTAATATGTTCAGTGTGCACTCTGAACCATTTTATGTTGCAGCCTGGCAAAGGCTCTGAGGTAGGAAATACATTTGCATGTTCATAAAAGTAAAATATATCTCATGATCCTAGATTGTATTCAACATGATGGAGAAATAGGCAGGAATCAGAGTCATGGAGGGTTTTGTCCCCCAAGCAAGTCAACAATGTCACGACACCGAAAATGTATTTATCCAGTGTTCTCTACCTTACCGTAATGGTGGCAGAATGGCTGCAATATCTCCATGTATAACATATTTACACAATTTCTTTCAAATACAAGACATGGGGAGTAGTTGGGGAAGAGAATTTTCCTTACTATTTGATATCTTATTTTCCCCGTTTTGCTTAGATGTCCTCTTAATCCCTTTTCTTCCTTCCTTTTCCTCTCCTCTCCCTCCTTTCTTTTCTTCTCTCCTCCATCTCATCTTCCTTCTCTGTCTTACGCTTCTTCTCCCCCTTCTTAAGTTTGGGGAGGACAGTGTTCCCTAGATGCCCTTTAGAGGACTTCATCTTATGTTTATTGGACAGTGCTGGCCATTCCTATATACCTCAGACAGGGACCACCTTTTCTGATATCAAGGGACACCCAACTAAACTTAACACCTGCCCAAAATCTGAGCCTTATTTTCTACAGGGGAGATAATAAGCAGAATAGTATCTACTAAAGTCTTATGACCTTACAAAAGAGCCTGGAGCAATCAAAACCTTCAAAGGCTGTTCATAGGAAAATTATACCATGTCATGTGTCTTAATGAGGCAAGTCTGAGTGCTGAATGGTGAATGTATTGAAAACACAAAAGTGGTAGCAGAGAGACAAGTTAGGCGGTTTTTTCAGAGGATCCGAGATTTAAAGGTGACCAACACTAATGTGGTAATAGGAGAAATCAACTAAAGAGGTAATGTAATCCCATGGAGACAGGCAAGGAATCAACTTCATTCATTTTGCATCTTCGGCTTCTGGCTTAGAGCTGGACACAGACTGCTAAACACTATCATTAGAGGAGAGAAAGGGGGATGGCCCATTATTTTCACCTTCTTTATTTTCCTTTTATGTATGAGATGACATCAAATCAAATCAAATTAAAAGAATTGCTTTTCCTTTATATCAGAGACAGGCTTAAGTTTTGAAGAAAAATTTTTGTACATCTTTGACTAAATGGAAACCATGCCTCATCACCGAGTCTTATGACTTGTTTCTATATTTTTTCTTTATTCTTTTTCATGCCCTTCCTTGCATGCAGCACCTCACAAAGGCTCTCAAAGACTTTTCACTCGGTTTCAGAAGGTGAAGCAGTTGAAACTTTGGCTGCATCTGCTATAACAGTGTGTGTGAAAAGACCAATTCCTCAGGGAGAATGCTCCTATTTCTCTCCCATTGACTTTATAGGCATAAGAGAGACTTTTGTGTAAAAGTGGCAGCATGCTGTAAGTCTCTACTCCCTGTGTGCCTTAAATACCCATGTCAAGTGTGCTAAATTTATTGACAAAATCCACACTGTTCTTCCTGATGTCAGTACAGAAACACAAGAGCTACAGATGGACAAGCTGTGTTTGGGTCTGCCTTACACAACAACAACAGAATTGCCTTTTAGTTCATCTTCCATAATCTTTATAGCTGATGGTGAAAAAATCATGGTTTCAGCTACTTGGTTGAAGCCTGCAGCATTAGCAATGCAAGCATTTTATTTAATGGCCTTCACTTGGAAGAGTGAAATAGCTGTATGGTGATGTAATTCTTTTAGGGTTACTTCTTCATTATTTGTAAAAGCTTCATATCGTCTTTTAGAAGACTTAAGAAGCAATATAGAACTTCGATGCCAGAAAAAACTCCAGAGAGCTTCCTCTGGCCAAAGCGGAAGTCCAGAAAAACCATTTTAGAGTAACACATTTTCCCTTATCTTTGCTGTTAAGATTTTAAAATACCTGGCCTCAATACTTGATAACCTCCAGATTAAACTTTTTTTTTAAACTTAAGCTAAAATTTACAAGCATTACTAAGTGAACAATTTGATATGCTTTGTCAAATGTATGCACTGATGTAACCAACTTTCCAGTCCAGGTATAGAACAATTCTACCACATTGCAGTAAGTTCTCTAATGCCCTCTTTCCAGTCAACCACCTACCCCAGTTGGACATGGAGAGGCAACCACGATTCTATTTCCTATCACCATATATTTCTTTCCATCTGTTTTTGAAGTTTGTGTAATTTATATACATTATTTGTGTTTGTTTCTTTTCACTCAACATAATATTTTTAAGAGTCATGCCTGCTGGTGTGTATATCACTAGCTTACTTATTTTTATGAGTCAAGTAGTATTTCATTGTATAAATATAACTCAGTTTTCCATTTTCCTGCTTGTGAACATTTGGGTTCTTTACTTTTTTTTAATTATTAGAAATAAGGCTATTAGGGAGATTCTTCTACTGATCTTTTGGTGGATAGGTTTTCATTTTTTGGGGGAAAATACTTAAGAGTGGAATTGCTGGGCCATGAGGGCGATATACAATGAATTTATAAGAGACTGCCAAACCATTTTTTCATTGCCATCAAAGGTTTGGAGGGTTTCCATTGCCCAAATTTGCACTAACATTTGGTGGTGGTGTCAGTTTTTTGCTTTCTTTTTTTAAAATATATTTTTAAATTTAGTCAATCTAGTAGGTACGGAGTTTAATCTAGTTGTGAGATTACTTTTCATTTCTCTGACAAATAATGGTGTTGAGTCCTTTTTATGTGCTTATTAGCCATGCATGTATCATCTTTTGCAAAGCATCTGCTTGTCTTTTGCCCTTCTTATAATTTTTTAAGTTAATGTTTTGTAAGAGATTTTTGTACATTCTGAATACAAGTCCTTTGTTAGATATATGCATTGCATGTATTTTCTTCCAGCCCGTGGCTTGCATTTTAAATTAATAGTGTTTTTGGATGAACAGAAGTTTTAAATTTTGATTAAATCAAAGTATCAATTTTATGTTTACTTAAGTCATGGAATTCAATATTTCAATATACTAGGTTTACCTCTACCTCCATTTTTTTTTTTTTTTACCATAATAGACTTTTGAATTATGTATAATCAAATTATGTATAGAAACTTTGATTGACCAAGACTCTTTATGTTACTTCACTAATGAGAAAAAGGAGACAATAAATCTATGTTTCCTGCATGGTAGCCTAAATTCATATAAGGCCACTTCCAATTATAAACATTTGCATTGCTGGATAAAATATAACCAAAACATTACTTTTCATGGAAATTTAAAAAAACATAAGAGGGGGAAAAAAAGGCCAAAACCCTCAAGTGAGAGCAGTAAGAATGCAAGTTGATGGAATAACTGCTGAGCAAAGTGTTAGTGGTTAAGTATGTAATGGACTAAGATATTGGGTTTAACACTGAGAGGCCGAGCTGTTGAAATCCTTGCAAGACTTGGAGATATGGCCCAGGGTCTATGCAAGGTCATGAGATAAAACCAACCTCTCTGTACAACTTTGAAAATGCTCTGTAATACAGGGAGTAGAAAATTCTACCTCTTTGAAGGTTGTCCTGGTCAGGGCTCTGATTACTTGGAAAAAAGTCTCCCATAAAAACATATGAAAGGACTTTAAGCTTGAACAATGTAATGGCCAAGTAGAAATCCAAGTTAAGACATTAACTTAGCAAATAGCTCTCTACTTGCGATGCCCCTGGACATCTGGTAAGTGCAGAATGCCTGTGTAGGGGACACTTTCACAAATAGGACTTTCTTCCCCCAGATAAAACAACAACAGCAAAAATGAAACGAAAATCCTATTGCTGATAATCTCATAGCAGGCATTTATTTAAAACATTAGGAAATATTCCACATGAGAAAGAATAAGTAGACATACTAATCGGGAGCTCTATTTCTCTCAAGAGGCAAAAGGAAAATATAAAGGGTAAGTATAAATTGTGTTTAAAATGACAAAACATGGACATCTAACCAATACATAAAGTATCAGGAAATAATAGAACACAAACAAAGATATGGCATATTAACAATAAATCTAGAAATACAATATACAGGTTAAATGTGTACAGGTTACTCTGAAGCATTTATTAGTGAACTAAAAGACAGATTTGAGAAGCTCATTGGGATCACAGCAAAAAAGTGATTAAGAAATACAAATTATAAAAAAGAGACTGACAGTAAGTAGAATAATAAATGCTGACATATGTCTAATAGCTTTTCCAGAGATAAGCACAGAAATGGGGGAGTGCCAATACTCAGAGATAACAGTTGAGAAGTTTCACAAATTGTTGGAAGTAAAGAATATCAGATAAAGAAACAAAAATCTAAAGCAATGTATTTAAAGATCACTGCATGTGTCGTTAAAGATTTGAAAAACACTAAAGATAGCAAAAAATTTTAAAGCAAATAGAAGTAAAATATGACTTACCTACAAAAAATAAAACCAACAAAAAATCCCAAACAGACCTAGTGAAAATTGTCTTCATATAAAACTAATGACCAGAACACAGAAGAATAGTGTATTGAAAATATCTCCTAAGTGACAGCTTTGCAGGGTAAAAACTGTTAACGTGGAAGTTTTTATCTTGCAAAACTGTCACTTAGGAGATAGGTGAAAACAGTTATAACAAACAAAAGCTAAGAAAATTTACTATGCACTGATTCTCAGTGAAATATGTTCTGAAAAATGAATTCCTGTATAAGGGAAAACAAATAGAGAAGCTAGGGCCTTCGCAGTGATGCTGGTTAAATTTAAGTTAGTTATACCTGTTAAATTTTCAGTGCAACCACTTAAGAATAGAAATACCAAATATGTTTTCCAATTTAATAGAGGAAAAAGAAGAAAACAAAGGAGATTTGATTATTCAAATGAAAGGCAGGGAGGAGGAAAAAAATAAGCAAGAGAAAATTATAGAAAAGAGAAAGCATAAAATAAAATTGCAAAAATACATTTAAATGTATTAACAATAATAGAAAATGGACATACTGGGCATGGTGGCTCAGGTCTGTAATCCCAGTGTCTCTGGAGGTAAAGGCAGGAGGATTGCCTGAGGCTAAGTGTTCAAGACCAGCCTAGGCACCATAGTGAGACTCCTTCTCTACAAAATAAAAAAGTTACTTGTGCATGGTGGAATATACCTATAGTCCTAGCCAGGAAAGAAGACTGCTTGAGCTCAGGAGTTGAAGGTTACAGTGAGCTATAATTGTACCACTGCACTTCAGCCTTGGTGACACAGTGAGACCCTGTCTCTCTTAAAAAAATCTTTAAAAGATTCTTAAAATAGAAATTATCAGATCAATAAAATTCCAAATATAGTATCTGGAAATGTAAAATACAAACATATTATTATTAATGATTTATAATTACCTATATATGTGGTAAAGCATAAAGACATGGTTTGGGGGAGCGACACACGATATTCCAATTATTAATTACATCTCAGGACAGAGGAGCTGCTTCAACTAACCCTGTGATGTTTTATTTTCTAAAAAATGTGGTGGGTACCTGGAAATCTTCCGTGTATTTAAAATACTTAAAAAATAAACATAAATGAAAATGACTCACAAGAACACAGGCTCACATTAAATATTTTATACAAAATAAACCAGTTTCTAGGAGATGGCCCTTGGTTAGTACACATTTAGCCAAATATTTATCTCAGAAGTCTACAATTCTTACATCTACAGTACAATACTGTAGTTCCAGATTTTGTAAATTTATATGATTTATATTTTATAATGGTGATCCTGAGTTATGCAAAACCTCAGTCATTAGAAAATAATCCATTATGTTCCCACTTTAGTGTAAAATTGGACAAATATACTTTGGGAAAATTTTTTTACAAGTGTTAAAATAATTTTTTTGTAAATCTGAAATTAAGTAAAAATAAATTAATAGCTTCGCACTTCTTGTAGATTCAAGCTTTGGGGAATTTTTCTGTAAATATAAATAGATTAGATACATATTAGCCTTTCTCTCAACCAACATATTTTGTTTCACCAATAAAAATTCCTATGAAATACAGTATTAATATATAATATACAGACGAGAACACATTCTTTTCTATAGTTGTAAATGCCCAATTGACATGTTATTTAAAAAAAAAATCTATTTGAAGTCCTAAGAATTTTAGTATGATAGTGTTTTCCTGTTTTAATGGTAATATGGGTTATTTATTGAGCACCTATTTGTTGAAAAAAAAATACACACACAGTCTAAGAACACTTAACTTGGTAATGCCTACCTCCAACGATAAGAAAACTCAAATTTCAAAAATCTTCAGTCAATTATCAGTGCTTTACAATTGATGTTGTTTGGAGCAAATATTTTGATGAGACTCCGTCCACTGCATTATACCTTTACACAGACACTTGAAGTGAAAGTGCACTGTCTGTCTTCATTAAACAAATTATCCCCATGGCCAATAAAGCTTAGCATGTATTTTCTCACAACAAACTTAACTGTTCTTGGATTTTGGAAGAGTGGTATTTGATGTATTCTGTCAATGAAGGCTTTGATAATTCCCCATGTACTACATAGCATGTCATGTAAGAGTAATCAAAGGGGTCAAAATTTCTTTCTGTTCTGCACATTTGTTCTCTCTGCCCTGCTGCCTGGTTTTCAGTGATAGTCTCTTCCAAGAATGTCAGGCAAATGGGTCAATGAATTCACGGCCCCCAAAATTCCTAAAGACAAAATATCAATAACAATAAAACAGAAAACCACCTTATTGATGAAGTAAGAACTGCTGGTCAACATATTCTTCGTCCACCAAAGAAGAAATAAGAAATAATTTCAACTATGAGACACAGAGAGAGAGGAAGACAAAGAATTCTACATCAGACAAGTACGTATCTACTTTGGACACACACTCAGCTAGTTCTGGAAATGGCCTGTCCTTTTTGTCCTTGCTTTAATCATCTCATTTATATGTAAATGTGTTTATCATTGCTGAGAGGTGAAAGACTTTGGATTTGGAATATGGAAGAAAGTCTGGGATAAATGTATGGATTTGTGAAAAGTTTACATAGGGATGTAAAACAAAGTGGAAAAGGAGACCCTAAAAAAATTTGAAAAAGTAGACTAAGAAGAGCTCATATAGAAAGGAATCTCAGTAGAACCTGCATTATCTATGATCACAAAATCGGTGCCTCTACTTTTCCTTGTTGGGGATGCCTCATGCAGTGTATCTTTTCTCGAAGACGAAGACTTTCTATCGTGTCCTCTTAGGCTATTCTTAGTACTTTCCAAAATGATAGCTTATGCATTAGTTGAATATTAGCTGCTTTAATAAACAAATCCCCAAATCTTTGGGACTTAGCAGAATAAACATTTCTTTATCTCTCATGTAAAGTCCCAAACTGGTGTTCATGATTGATTGATAGATTTTTAAAAAATCTATGGTTAAGATAAAATCAGTGGTTAAGATAATTCAGACTCTTTCCATCTTATATTTTTGCCATTGTGAACATTTGGCCTTCAACACTGTTATGTTAATCTGTCTCAAGTCAGAGGATGGAGGATGGGGGATCACTCATGGGAAGATTTATAATCAAGCTGAAAGCAACAGGTCACTTTACGAGTTGCCACACGTAAGACTGTGATAAGTGGTCTCACTGAGCTTTGCAAGAAGAAAACAACAACAACAACAACAACAACAACAACAACAACAAAAACTCTCCTGGTGGAACAATCCACCAAACTCAGGTGAATCTTTCGGGTAATTATTTCCTGTGTCTTCACTGATGCCTGATATTCTATCATTAACCAACTTTCATTGGTTTATATTCCTGTTGCTATGTAAATAATAGAATTAGGAATTTGGCACATTGATGGATATTTATCCGTTAGTGTAAATTATCACTCCTAAATTTGTAAGTCATAACTCGTTAATAGTTTTTGAAATTAATTTACTAAGTCACATTGTGATCTACATTTAACAAAGATAAAATGAACAGAATAGAATAAAAAATGTCACAGTGCATTACATAAAATACAGGCAAATATCATTTTGTATAACTTTTGTTTCAATTATATATTCCATAAGCTCCCTATTATAATTATATAATATGTAAAATATATTATGTATATATAATTAAAACAAAAATTATGTGTTATCTTTCTGCACTATATATGTGGATTAATGAGTATGTTGCATATATTTCTTTCTGTGGTTGTTTTTGTAAAAAAGTGAAATAATAGTGTCACTTGTTTACTTGCATTTTCATACAAGGGTAGAACTTAAAGTGGACATAGAAAAGAAAATAAATCTATCCTACTTCACAGTTTTCCTTGGGATTGCCTATTGTGAGTGAAAGGATAATCATTTAAGTTGCAATATAACCTGATTTTTCTTCTTCCTGTGGATAACAATGACAAAGTAGGAAATACGTGAAGGATCCTAAAAAATTATCACATTTCTATACAAGGCAAAGAATGAGTCCATAGAAGAATTACAGACTTAATGCTCAATCTGTTTGCTTCTGCCAGTTTTGAACGGATAATTTTTTAAAATAGTTGTTTCAGGAAGTATCAATATACATGTACAATATCAATGCTGTCATCTAAAGTTTTTTATATAAGCAGGTGGTTTTGGACCTTGCCTGCAGCAATAGCCTTTGATCATTTAGGGGCTGCTGATGTACCCTAGGCAGCTCCAGTTAAACAGTTATTTGTAGTCATTTAAATACACACCTTTAAACTATATCTTTAATCTTTTTCACTTATAATAGGCTCACAGTATGAGAATATTTGAAAAGATTTTCCCCCACAGTTATACTTCACCTTTTTCTTTCTAGGGACATATGTAATAGTTTTTTTCTCTATGAATGTAATTGAAATGGTACATAAGCATGAATATTTGATAAATAGAGTTATAGACAAGCCTAGTAAAATCATCTGAGGTGATTTCCAATAGGAACGAAATCCAACTAACTTTTTACTTGGATCTAACTTTTGAACCTAAAATCTGAAGTTCTTCAGGTATCTCAGAATTATATAGATCTCTGTTTCATATCATATACTTCAGGAAAAATGAAATAAAATGTATGAAGTAGTTAAGGAGGAGGAGAACACAAACTAAAAAGAATGGTCAGTTTGGTCTCCACTCCAATATATCCCACGTTGGGATAGCTATGTCATCCCTACAAAGTGGGAATAGATAAGCCTTTTCACATTAAGGCTCAACTATTCCCAATTTGTAGGGTTGGCACAGATATAAGGCAATAATGTCACAATAAATACCCATGTGTTACCTGAATGTATGGTAGGTCCCAAGTACCCAGCTGATTTTGGTGGAAGATGCAAGGTTAGTTCACCAAGAAACTTCTAAACTCATGACTGTATGAATTAGGAAAAAGAATATATGTGTTTTGGACACAAAGAGAACTGTATTGAATCTTGGCTCTGCCATTTATTTTGTATGACTATAGGCAAGTTAATCAATTTTCCATATCTTGTTTTTCTCACTTTTGAAATAGAAATAAATGGTAATTTATCAGTTAAATATATTTACTGTTGTGACAATGATCCTGACTCAGATTGGCTTATGCAGAATTTTAGAACTTTTTTATTTTCTTTGACCCACCTAATAGAAAACCTAGAGGCAAGTCAGCATCTAAGAAAATGTTTGATTTAGGCTCATGTGCCTTCAAGGTTTCAGGTCTCTTTCCCTGCATTTCTAACAGCTTTGCTGTTAACTTTGTTTGTTTGTTTGAGACAGAGTTTCACTCTTGTCACCCAGGCTGGAGTGCAATGGTGTGATCTTGGTTCGCTGCAACCTCTGCCTCCAGGGTTGAAGCAATTCTCCTGCCTCAGTCTCCTGAGTAGCTGGGATTACAGGTGCCTGCCACCACACCGGGCTAATTTTTGTATTTTTAGTAGAGACTGGGTTTCACCATGTTGGTCAGACTGGTCTCAAATTCCTGACCTCAGGTGATGCACCCACCTGGGCCTCCCAAGGTGCTGGGATTACAGGCGTGAGCCAATGTGCCTGGCCCAGTTTTGCGGTTATCTACTTGTGAGCTTCAATATTATGCAAGTTGTTTTAATAGTAGAAGAAATGAGTGGAAAACTTCCAAGCCACATAAACAGTAAACGAGAGAGAGGAAGAGCATATGTATTTAAAATAGTTCACATAGAAGAAAACTTTCTTATCTAGAAATATCCTATGAAAAGCTCTTCTTGCCACAAATTTGATCACATGACCATCTCTGAAACACTCACCGTGGCCAGATAAGTGAGATAAGCTGGTAATTTTAAGCCATTTAGGGTTCAACTCTTAAGTAAAGGGTCAGTCGATCCTGCAAAAATTTATGGCTGAGATCTGGTTCTCTGAAATCCAGCTTTTGTTTAGGGGAAAATGATTCTACAGAGGCAAACATCTGCTTTTTACCACCTAATTACCCCATATTTGTATGCATTCTTCTTCCCACAAAGGTATGTTGAGGTCTATATCCAATGTACTCATCTCATCTTCCTTCCAATAAGGAGAGCATCCATACCTGCATCATCAAAAAGGGAAGAGTTAACACCTCAGGCTTGGCTGTTCAATGCTAACACATCTTCAGGAGGGACTGACTGTGTTGTTAACCCTTGGCCAACTCCTGGGGACATAGTGCATGGATGTTCCTTCCATTACCAATTAATAAGGTTGTTTTGTACACCTAGGGCACTGAACCATGCTGTACTGACTTGTCAAGAGAGTTTGTGCCCCACATTGTGATTTCTGGTGAGCTCTGGTTTCCTTCTGGGAGTCTGGAGTTAATCATGGCTGGTCATGCAGGTCAATGTTCCCATGTGATCAGCCCTCAATAAGTATTGCACCCTAAGACTCAAGCGTCTTCCTTGGCAAAAACTTTTTGAGTGCTGCAGTTCATTGTTGGAGGAAGAGCATATCCTGTGTGACTTCCATAACAACTTTAGAAATAAGTGCCTGGTTACCAACAGACTCCACTTGATGCACCTTTTCCTTTCGCAGATCCTGCTTTGTATCTCTTTCCTTGTAATAAACATTATCCTGAGTGCAACTGCTTTTGACTCTCACGAATCCTTCTAGTGAATCATTGAATGTGTTTGTGGTTGTGCAATCCCTGAAACAATCACACTGCTGCATCCAGATCCAAATCTAGGATTCTCTAGGTTGGGGCTCAGCAAAACAATTCTGAAATACTTTGGGCTCTGTGAATCTTACTGTCTCTGTAGCAATTATTTGTGTCTGCTAGCTTTTGCACTGCAGTGTTAAAGCAGCCGTAGACAACATGTAAACAATTCATATGGCTGTGTTTCAGTAAGATTCTGTTTATAAACACAACTATAGAAAGCGGGTGGGTTTGGCCCACACACTGTAATTTGTTGACCCTTGCTCTAGGTAATGAGCCATATTCTTAGATTTGTCTAGATTTAGCTTCTTTTGGAGTGATCTGACAAGGTGTCACTTGGAAGCTTGATTTCTTTCAACACAATCACTATACCATGTGTATTAGTCCATTTTCACACTGCTATAAAGACACGCCAGAGACTGGATAAATTATAAAGAAAAGAGGTTTAATTGGCTCATAGTTCTGCATGGCTGGGGAGGCCTCAGGAAGCTTATAATCATGGCAATAGGGGAAGAGGCACATCTTACATGGTGGCAGGAAAGAGAGAGAGCAAGAGCAGGGAAAACTGCCTTATAAAACCACCAGATCTTGTGAGAACTCACTCACTATCACCAGAACAGCATGAGGGAATCTGCCCCCATGATCCAATAATCTCCTACCAGGTCCCTCCCTCAACATGTGAGGATTATGGGAATTACAATTCAGGTGAGATTTGGGTGGGGACACAGAGCCAAACTGTATCACCATAGTAATAGCAAATAAAAATACATATTAATCAATGATCTGTGTCACATATTATTTTCCACTGGACCAGAGAAACATGGACTTCTTGCTCTGAGAACCAAGTAAGTTCTTAGCTAATATGTTGCTTCTACATTCCCTGGAAGAAATCTTTGTCCGCTGTCATTATGACAACATCTTGAGTAAGAATTTGGGTGTTACCTAGTTTTGGGGCTTCAAAAGCTTACTTTCTCAACATGCAGAGACTAAAAATTGCCTATGGGGTAGAGCCATTAACATGCTTAGTTCCTCAAAAATTCCTCCCAGTTGGGGTTTTGCCCTCAAGCTACTTTCTTACTTTTTTTTTTTTTTTTTTTTTTTTTTAAGATGATTTTATGGAGCAAATTCTAATAAGTAAATCTAATTCTTTGATCATTTTTTTTTCTTTGGGTTTTGGTTTTTTATTTTATTTATTTATTTTTTTGTTGAGACGGAGTCTCGCTCTGTCGCCCAGGCTGGAGTGCAGTGGCGGGATCTCAGCTCACTGCAAGCTCCGCCTCCCGGGTTTACACCATTCTCCTGCCTCAGCCTCCCGAGTAGCTGGGACTACAGGCACCCGCCACCTCACCCGGCTAGGTTTTGTATTTTTTAGTAGAGACGGGGTTTCACCGTGTTAGCCAGGATGGTCTCGATCTCCTGACCTCGTGATCCGCCCGTCTCGGCCTCCCAAAGTGCTGGGATTACAGGCTTGAGCCACCGCGCCCAGCCTGGGTTTTGGTTTATTTCACTTCATATAATGTTATTTTTTCTTTTCTTTTTTTAAATTATACTTTAAGTTCTAGGGTACATGTGCATAACGTGCAGGTTACATATGTGTACTTGTGCCATGTTGGTGTGCTGCACCCATCAACTCGTCAGCACCCATCAACTCGTCATTTACATCAGGTATAACTCCCAATGCAATCCCTCCCCTCTACTCCTCCCCATGATAGGCCCCAGTGTGTGATGTTCCCCTTCCCAAGTCCAAGTGATCTCATTGTTCAGTTCCCACCTATGAGTGAGAACATGGGGTGTTTGGTTTTCTGTTCTTGCGATAGTTTGCTGAGAATGATGATTTCCAGCTGCATCCATGTCCCTACAAAGGATGCAAACTCATCATTTTTTATGGCTGCATAGTATTCCATGGTGTATACGTGCCACATTTTCTTAATCCAGTCTGTCACTGATGGACATTTGTGTGGATTCCAAGTCTTTGCTATTGTGAATAGTGCCAAAATGAACATACGTGTGCATATGTCTTTATAGCAGCATGATTTATAATCCTTTGGGTATATACCCAGTAATGGGATGGCTGGGTCATATGGTACTTGTAGTTCTAGATCCTTGAGGAATCGTCATACTGTTTTCCATAATGGTTGAACTA
>NW_016814088.1:2498340-2500710 GCF_001698545.2 Rhinopithecus bieti
AAAAAAAAAAAAAAAAAAAAAAAAAAAGCTAGAAGAGGAAGCCAACATACAAGCATCTTGAAATTTTCCTACTTTGTGCTTTAATGCTTCCACTTCAGTAGGTACACAGTCTGAGCCAAAGCTACAACTGTTACCAGTTTAATAAGAAATTTTTACAGCATATAGCAAAGATTGCCAGTTTTCTAGCTCTAAATAACAGAATCATAATTGCTTTCTCTCTAGTTTAGTCAATTCCATATGTTAGGTTATAGCTCTTTCAATACCCCATTTCTGTTTCTAAATGTCATATAAAAAAGAATCATTCAGCTGCAAAGATGGAAAATCCAAATCAATGTGGTTTAGCCAAAGAGAAGACCTTACTGGTCGAGTTAACAAAGAATTTCAAGGAAGACTGGATTCAGGCACTGCTTAAAGTAGAGATTCATGATGTCACCAGACCTACAGTTATATATTTCTCTATGAATTTATTAGCTCCAGTCTTCTGTATTCATTGGTTTTATCTTTAGGCTGTTTTCCTGCAAGGTAGTTAACTGGCTGAGAGAAGTTAGAGACTTAACTGTATTCACCACACTATCTAGACGAGTTATACCACACATCTGTTCTAGTTACTCCCCAGAAGGAGAAGAGGCTCCTTATGAGGACATAAACTTTTCACTTTATTTGAACATCATCAAAGATAAAGGTTCTATCTTGTTGACTGCTATAGATTATTGCAGACTGGCACCAAACTCCATTATTGTTCCTGTATAATATGTTTATTTTTGAGGCCAAGAAATTTAAGACAGTTTCCAGACTCTCTTTCAAGTGATCACTGCCTGCTCAAAAGAGCCACCAATATACGATGTACAAAATAGAAAGAAGCCAACATCTCTACTTTGTTGCTTTTGCTAGTTCTGCAGGTAAGCACAGTTGTGGATATTTTGGTTTTGTTTGTTCCACATTTAATGGTATCAGAATTTCCAAACCCTGCCTTATGAGGATACGAGGCAGGACAAGGGGCTTGAATTGTAGTTGATGTGATGTGATCTTGGGAGCAACCGCTGGCTTTCTGATGCCTGCATTTTGGAGGAAACACTGTAATACTGAAGCCAATAGCTGGACCAGCAGCCTCCTGATGACCCACCTTTCTGATAGGAGAGAAAGCAGTGCCTTATTAGACCAGTTCTTTGGTGGTGTTTTTGTAACTATTTGTAACAGCTGAGCCTTGGTCTGGTTCCTACAGCTCCTCTGATGATGTTACAAGCATTTTATAAATGCTTTCTGTTTAACCATCTAGAATAGTTACTGTCCTCTGCACCTGAAGCAATGTCCTCCTATATTCTAAATGCACTTGGCACATGGTATATACACAAATTATTTGTTACCTAGCTGATTTTTCCCACAGAAACCTGTATCCAAACTTTTCCTGTGTTTTGTCAAATAAAATTTGTCCCAATTAGACATCTATTACTCACTTAAGTATTGTGACTAAAGCAATGGGCTACACTAATCCCAGGAAACAAGGTTAGAGCATAGCAAACCATATGGCTGAGATCAATGGGGGGAAAAAAGTAATTTAGATGCTGTTTGTGGAGATCAGGAAAATAGCACCTGGACAAGAAAATGCTGTAGCAGAGAATACTATTTTTAAAGAATTTCGTGCAACCTAAGAGATAATACTCACTTGCTTCAACTAATTTTATTTGTCGGACAAAAATAACACATAAGGAATATTGACAGAACAGTAAAGAGGAATTATCTGAGACAATGTAGTTTGCTTACCCTCTTTCCTCATTAGCCACTCACTCATTCTTCGTCAGTATCAGAATCCCAGTTTATAGCTCAAGTACATTGCTGCCCAAGTTAAAGACATGTTTCCTAACTCTCTAGCAGCTAACTATAACCAGGTAACTAACTTATGGTCATTGGGATGTATGCAGAAATTTTGTGTGTGACTTCCCAAGAGTTCCTTAAAAGAGAAGAGGCAAATATAATTTTGACTCCTCCATTTTTTTACTGTGCTGGCTTGCAAAATAGATGTGATAACTGGAGTTTTGGCAGCCATCTTGGGCCATGAGGTACCCTTGATGGTGTAACAGAAGGAGAGACCTTTGTTTTTATTATGATTGTGGAGCCACCATATCCATTCTGGGAAGCTTATCTCCAAAATTCCTTTCTGACAAACAAGAAAATTTCTATCGTGTTTAAATCAGTGCTGTTTTGGAGGTTTGCTGCTCAATGTAGGTGAACCTAATCATATCTAATACATATATATTCAAGTCCTATGAGATGGGAAAGTGACTTTAAATGCTGCACTAGGATGTACCTTCTAGACTTATGAAAGAAAATAGAAATGGAAGAATTGAGTAAAAACAGAAAGTAAGAAGAAAA
>NW_016814088.1:2500947-2554730 GCF_001698545.2 Rhinopithecus bieti
AAAGGACAATTGAATCAGTCTCAAACATTCATATCATCTTGTTGATAAATATTTACCTTTAGAACTTTCAGACAGCATCTGAGTTACCTTCCTTTGTGAGCACAGTGTGTTGCAATCTCATCCAATCAGATCACTCATCCTTGGCCTTAAATCAGAAGCAAATGATGCCAAGAGCAGTAGAAACTCTTTCCTGGATGTGCAAAGTGGTATCACCCAGAATGCAGTGCCAATTTTTGTGTATGTTTAGGCTGCCACACCAGAATACCACATACTGAGCATCTTATAAACAGCAGAAATTTACTTTTCACAGGCTGAGAAGTGCAGGTTTAAGGTGCTGGCAGGTTTGCTGTTGGATGAGGTCCCACTTCCTTCATAGACAGGTATTTCCTCAATGCAACCTCGTATGTAAGAAAGGCAAATAAGCTCCCTTGGCCTCACAACCTAATCGCTTCCCAAAGGCCTCGCCTCTTAATACCAACATACTGGGGATTAGGTTTCAACATTTTAGGGGACATAAAATTCAGATAACAGTAGCTGGTATGGTTTAGATTTGTATCCCCACCCAAATCTTATGTGGAATTGTAATCCTCAATGTTGGAAGAGGGACCTGGTGGCAGGTGATTGGATCATGGGGGTGGATATTTCTCACAGTTTCATAAAACTGAGTGGGTTCTCATGAGATCTGTTTAAAAGTGTGTAGCACCTCCCTCCTCTCTCTTCTTCCTACTCTGTGCATGTAAGATGTGCCTGCTCCTGCCTCCTCCATAATTGTAAGTTTCCTGAGGCCTCCCAAGGCATACTTCCTGTAGAGCTTGTGGAACCATAAGCCAGTTAAATCTCTTTTCTTTATAAATTACCTAGTCTCAGGTATTCCTTTATAGCAGTGTGAGAACTGACTAATACAGTAGCCAACAACATGGGTATAGTTAGATGTAGGATTGAGAAATTAGTGGTAGCTGAAACAGGGTTCTTCATTGCAGAAGTTCCCTGGTTGGACTTTTGCTGTAGTTCTGATTATGTTGCCACTGTTTGATTCTTTCTCTTCCCCAGTCTTCTTAGTAGTTCAAATCTAGGAGCTACACAACATCTTTTCAAAAACTCTACTTAATTGTATTTGCTTATTATCAGCCAGAATCAGTTTGTATTGATTGCTAATGGGCATATCTTCTAATTAATCATGCAGTATGTAGTACTGCAAAGGCAAACTTTTATTTAAATAAAAAAATTTAAACCTGTCTTTTATTTTTCTGCATCGATTTTAAATAGCATCCATATGTTACTTCAGGGACTAGAAGTCTTAGGAGTCTCTTTGATTAGTCTTTTTGCCGTTCTAAATTCATGTTTCAAAACCAATTCATTTAAACTTGAAAAGATGAATTTGAATTGAAATAATACACTCTTATGTTTCCAATTGTGATTTACCAAGAGTAAGAGTTCTTAAATCCACATATAATATAAATATCCTATCTAAACCTGTTCTACATGTGAATTTATTTAATGTGTATGAAAGTAATGAAAAACGAATAGGACATTATTTCTGTAATCAGTGAGGTCAATCTTTCCAAAATTTTGTTTGTCAATAAAACTTTTGTTAACAAAATAAATAAAATGAAAGATCTTTGAAAAATTGTGATCACTATGTGCATAAAAGGTGTTCCAATTTTGTATGCTTTGTGCACAGTGCAATAAATCATTAGTTCTCACAATTAAAAAAAATGTATTTGTGGACTGGATGTGGTGACTCATGCCTGTAATCCCAGCACTTTGGGAGGCTGAGGTGGGAGGATCAGTTGAGGTCAGGAGTTCGAGACCAGCCTGGCCAACATGGTGAAACCCCGTCTCTACTAAAAATACAAAAATTAGCTGGGTGTCATGGGAGGCACCTATAGTCACAGCTACTCGGGAGACTGAGGTAGGAGAATCTCTTGAACCCGGGAGGCAGAGGTTGCAGTGAGCCAAAATTGTGCCACTGCACTGTAGCCTAGGTGACAGAGCGAGACTTGGTCTAAAAAAAAATGTACTTGTTATTAGGTCCAATTTCATTTGAGGGTAAGAGGATGTAACTACAATACCCTCCAGGTCTCACAGGAAATCTTGATTTAAGACATCATAACTACATTGGAAAAACATTTTTCACTTCTATTGACCCTCCTGCTGCTAAATTATTTCCATATTTCTAAGGTACAAGAATAAATTTAATCAGAATCACATAAAAGTCATTCTATTATTTTTATTGAACTCAATTATCAATATATGTTTATCAAATGTCTATTACAAGTCAGGCCACTTACTAAAAGTCTATTGGGTAAATATGACAGGGAGAGATAGACTAAGCTACATTTGAAGCTCTTACTGTGTGAGATAGAGCAATAAGATGGAAAAGTACGATAAGGTGGAAATAGCTCAGATGT
The DNA here is from genome assembly GCF_001698545.2 of Rhinopithecus bieti. NCBI lineage: Eukaryota > Metazoa > Chordata > Mammalia > Primates > Cercopithecidae > Rhinopithecus > Rhinopithecus bieti. The sequence goes on from NW_016814088.1 coordinate 2,503,359, forward strand.
TGGAGTTAGAAACCTAGTTTTAAGTTATTCCTCTTTACTTATGAAATGCATTATGCTACTTTATTACTTACATAGTGAATAATGTAACTGGCTCTTATACTATCTGTATCCCAGTACTCAGTTTTTTTTTTTTTTTTTTTTTTTTAAAGAAATAGTGGGTCATTGAGAAGATTCATGGAAACTATGTGTCTAATTTATTTAGCTCACTGCCAGACATCCTACAGGTACACAGTAATTTGGTACAGTTTCTTAGTGGCATGAATACCAGGCAGTGTAACGCATACCATTTTACTGTAGCGAAGAAAGCACTGGATTGATAGTTGAGGAAACTGAGTTCTGATATTCATTTGACCCTGAATGAATTCACATAATGCCCTCAAACTCTGTGTCTTAGTGTTTTCCATCTTAAATTAAGAATCAAGTCTATCAAATGAACAATAGGAGGTAGTAAAATAAATAAAATGAAAGACCTTTGAAAAATTTTGATCACTGTGTGCATAAAAGGTGTTCTGATTTTATGTTTTAATTTTACACAGTACAATAAATCATTATTTCCCACAATTTTAAAAGTGTATGTGTTGTTAGGTGCAATTATTTCATTTGAGGGTAAGATGTTACTAAAATATCCTCCAAGTCTCACAGAAAATGTTGATTTAAGACATCATAATTACATTGAAAAGTAATCTTAAGGAAGATAGTAATGTGGTTAAAGAAGAGATCTAAAAGATGATTTTAGCTATAACATTTTGGACAGATTGAAGAGAAGGCTAAGACAGGTGGTGAAGAATGGGTTTTGGAATACCAGATGTGAAATGACAAGGGCAGGAGCAGAGATTTAACTGTGGAAAAATAATAAGTGATAGAAATGTATTTCTGATTTTCCAAAGGAAAACTGTTCAGCTTGCCTTCGTGTGTAGAATTTTGCAATATGGTCTTTTACATACAACTAATTCCTGACTAATAAGGCAGAGAATAACTTGTTTATTAATTTTGTTCATCTGGTAATAAACCTGTTGTTGTATTTTGCTTCTTTGCAGCCAAACTCTCAGTTCTCGTCCTTTTAATTTTTGCAATTCTCCACTGCTACTCTTCAAGAAATGTTTTTCAGTACGTGAGAAATGTGTACAACAGAAGTGTGGCAATTTTTGAAGAGAAAATCTTTATTTGTAAAAGGAGTATTTATTGGAATTTATATTGAAAATAATCAAGGATGGAAATTATTAAAAATGGAAATTCAGGCAGGGTAACATTCAGCAATAACTGAGAGTTCCAATTTGTAGGGCTTACATTCTAAGCATTTCAATATCTACAACCCTCACTGCCATTTTTTTTTCTCTGCAGCTCAATAATCTTTATTAACTATAAAACAAATGCAAAATCTGTCATTGAAGGGTTCCTTAGTCTTCTTCCTATTAGGTCAGATCAATTAGACTGACATAAAAATAAGAACTCTTTGCAATGTGAACATCAGCTCTAAACTAAGGAAGTGGCTGATAAGAAAGGGTGTTGCCCTTCCTGGATTCAGATGTAGACCAGCAGAAACAAGAAAGAGCTGCCACAAAGATAGAAGTAGATTGGAAAGATCCAAGACAGATGCACTCAGCTGGTCAAGGCCAAGGGCTTAACCAATGCCTTGCTTTAGCGAGACTAACAGTTGACCCCAAATATTTGCTGCCTTATTATCATTTATTTAAAAGACAGCATCTCACTCTATCACCCAGGTTAGAGTGCAGTGGCATAATCACCACTCACTGCAGCCTCAAACTCCTGGACTCAAGCCATCTTCCCATCTCAGCTTCCGGGGTAGTTAAGACTACAGCTGTGTACCACCGCGTCCAGATAATTTTTATTTTATTTTTTTTCTAGAGATACGGTCTCACTGTTCAGTCTAGTCTTGAACTCCTGACCTCACGTGATCCTCCTGCCTTGGCCTACCAAAATGCTGAGATTACAGGTGTGAGCCACTGCTAAAGGAAAATGCAGGCTATTAGGATTATCAATATTCTCTTTTTAAATCATTCGTACAATTTTGAAAAATGGATGTTAACTTCTCAAGTTCTGTCCCACGAAATTCTTCTGGCTACCTCCTAAAGGTTAAAAATTCACTAGGGATTTTCCTTGAGCTCCTAATTGCCTTCTCATGTTCTGTGTGAGATCTTGGCCATTCTCATGTCTCTAACCTTTACTAAAGACACTCATGTCAATGTCTCTATTCTAAGTCTCTCTCTTTCTGACTTACATTCATCTGCCAACTAGACATCTCTACCTGGAGGTCATACAGGTGCTTCAATCTCAACGTTTCAAATTGTGAGCACATTCATTTCCTTTTATAATTTTACTTCCTCCTGTATTTTTCTGTCTTATTTGATGGTATCGCTTTCCATACAGCAGTCATGCAAGAAGTCAGGTAGTCACTACAGAACGTATCTTTCTTCCACATCACAGTATATATGTCACAAAATCTAGCCGACTTTCCTACCTAGATAGGTCTGGGACATGTCCCTTCTCTTTGTCCTTATAGCATTGCTTTGGTTTAACCTTCATCATCTTATGCAATAGGTTCCTAACTTCTCTGCCTATCTCTAGTCTTATCCTGCCAGAGTTAATTCTCAATCCTGTCACTAGAGAGAACTTTATAAAACTTAAATTTGACCATGTAACCTATTACTGTACCCTTCAAAGGAGTCTTAGCTCTTAGAAGGTAAATTTCTAATTCTTTAATATTACATATAAGGAACTTCATATCTGACACCTGCCAGCTCCATCCCCGCATGCTATCTTTTGTTGTGCATTACCTAGAATGCCACTCCTACCTTGTTAACTCATCCCACTTTGCTGAATTCCTGCTAATGTTATGAAATTCAATTCACGTCACCTTTTTAAGGAAACCTTCCCTGACTTTCATACTGGTTCTCCGAGTGTACCTCAGGAGATGCCTTGTTCTGACATTTTAAAATAGTTTTACACATGTTTATCATTGCCCTCATTGCACTGCCTTTAAAAATCAAAACAACTGATTATAGTTTTGTGACAGTCTCCCAGGCTATGTTGTGGGTAACTTGAGGACAGGGACTATGGTTTGTTCTTTATAGCCGACATGTTTAGCACAGAGAATCTAATACAAAGTAGTAACAACAACAACAACAACAAACCACACATTTTTTTTCAATGATGGATGAATATATAAAGGTGCATAAAATATAGAAAGAAGAAATAAATGTATTGCTAAATCAGTTATTATTACTATTTGCTATTTCTCAATTTCACTACCATTTTGATCAAGAAGTCACAATAAACAAAATCATAGGGTAGCTAGAGGAAAAAAAATACCTAGGCCTTCTTGTTTGAGGGCATTTCTGTACGTGTATTTGCATTTCTCCACATGTCTAGATCTCTGAAGTTTAAGCCCGTCAGAGTAATCTGAAGGATAATTTATGTTTTTTCTTAACTTCCCATTTTAGTAGTCTTACTACTATTTGAATATTTCAAAATCACTGTAAAATGTCTCGATAAACATATTCAGGTCATAATCATTTTAAGATAAATGTGATCTGCTCTGTGGATCTGATGATGGAAAGGATAGTCCCTTATAACCTTTTATAATTTTTTCTTTGGGTCTTTTATTTTGTCCAGAGGATTAATTTGCTGTACTTAATCCTATACTTAATTTAAAAAGTTAAAATCCTCAACGTAACCATAACATAGATTAATGAAATTAATCTAAATATTACAAGTAAGTAGTAAGATGCCACCTTCTGGCTCTCAAAGAAAAAGAGAGAGAAAATCGATGGTACAAATTGATATACTGAAGGTGACTGTCAGTTCCTTAAGGTTGATTTTGTTTCCCATCTTTAAACACACATGGTGTGTCATGCTGTACCATCAGGCTGTGTCAGCTACACATAGTATAGCCATAGTAAGGAAAAAGCAAAAAATGCAAGACTTTGATCTTCAAAGTTGCCTAATTTCCCTTTGCTCAAAAGCAGTTGTTAGAGCTACAGAGTTAAAAAGTCTTCTAAAGAAATGTAAATGGATGCGTGTGCAACTTCATACTCAGGCATAAGTCTAGAGGCCCAGGAAATATTGTCACCATAACTCCAAGTATCAACATAGGTCCACAGAGAGAAAAGAGAATCGTGTTCCTTTCTTGACTAGAGATTAAGCTAGTGGATTTTCTTCCCCTAAGGGGAGAAAAGACTCTTTTACTTTCCTTCTGCTTCTTTTCAAACTCTGGGTTCATAAGCCCCTACCTTCACAAAGTGATCAAAAGTGATTTATATAAAGTGACAGAAGAGTTGCACTTTTAAATCTGTGCTCTGCGCAGTCTCACCAGATTGGTAACAGGGCTGAGCAATTAACGGAGTTTGTCAACTCTATTAAGTGGAGTTTTGTTGATCGGAGAGTAATTCTTTGCTATCAGGGTGTTTTATTGATGTATGAGAAAGAAAAAATAAAATTCAGAACACGTAAGTTCTTGCTGCAGCAGCTTGAGGGAAACTTTCTTAGAATATAAAAATTAAATGAAGAATCCTTAGGAGCCTTGTTGTTAAATGGGGGAAATTTAAAGTTGACAATTATTTGTTTAGAAGATCATCTTCTTGAATCACTGAGTATGCAAACGTGAACCTAAACAGTACTTGGGGTAGAGGATGGAGAAGTGAACTGCTCTGCATGAGAAAATAACTGTAATAGTAAGTTGGAGGCTGCTTGGAACAGGACAATAACATAGAAAGAGATAGCAAAAGAACATAGAAACTTGGGTAAAAGCAGGCCTTGATCAATGAGAAATTACTCCTGGTAGGAAATGCCTAGTGGAATGTAAGCGAATAGTACCTAGTAACTAATTTTAAACAACTTTAAAGTTTTATTGTATTATGTAGTGTAATTATCACCCTTAGCTGCCAAAAATCTTCAGTAAAAATAGGCTATGTAGATACACAGCCTGTGTTAGCCATACTTTGGAGAAATGAAAATAACTAGGAGAATGTTGTATGTGATTTGCAGTAACGTAGAAGAGGAGCACCATAAAGTAAAACTAAACATTTGACTGACACACAAAAAAGGAGTAAGAGGTAACTAGAAAAAATTGTAAGCAACTTAAAAATCCTCTGAGAAATTAATGAGTTGAGTTTAAGCATTTTTAACGGAAATTTAAATGATAGGTTAAACCCAGCAGGAGAGAGAATGTCCAGTTTCTGGGTACTTTTAAGGAAAGTTATTGTCTCACATACAGACAAGTCCTTAGAAATGTTTATGAAATGAGTGAATTCTACAACATTCACAATAGTAACATCTAATGGAGACCAGACAAATAAAAAATACATCCCTTTGGATTTATAGTTTCTTCTTTACTGAATATGTGTGTTGAGCACAATTATTTTACTTTTAAACTTTAAAATCCTGCATTTTTTCCTTTGGCATTACTTTTGAATGGAATTGGGTTATGCATTTAAAACTAGGAATCGATGGTTTGCAAATACCTACATTTTCAGAATTAGTTTTTTTCACAAAATCTTTTTTTTTTTTTTGAGACAGAGTCTCGCTCTGCTGCCCAGGCTGGAGTGCAGTGACCGGATCTCAGCTCACTGCAAGCTCTGCCTCCCGGGTTTACGCCATTCTCCTGCCTCAGCCTCCCGAGTAGCTGGGACTACAGGCGCTCGCCACCACGCCCAGCTAGTTTTTTGTATTTTTTTTAGTAGAGACGGGGTTTCACCGTGTTCGCCAGGATTGTCTCGATCTCCTGACCTCGTGATCTGCCCGTCTCGGCCTCCCAAAGTGCTGGGATTAGAGGCGTGAGCCACCGCGCCCGGCCTTTTTCACAAAATCTTAAACGGAAAAGGTAAAAGAATGAAAATACTTACTATAGCCTCCCTGAATACTTATAACTGTCATTCAAAATGCCTTCATCTTTTGTTTCTTCAATAACTGTGAACTGCCCCCCCACTGAAGTTGATTCCTAAGAGAATGCTGTTTACTCATTCTTTTAATAAGCACTTTGGAGAGCTTCTCAAGTGCTCATTCCAGTTTTAAGTAAGACAGAAGACAAATCCTTAAAACAGTTTATGTAATGAGTGAATTCTACAACATTATGCAAAATTATGTTATGGAAATCTTTAAATAAATCTAGAATAGAAAAAGAATATATAAGCAACATTTCCATCATAAGATCCTTCACTAAAATCTAAATGTTATAGATATTCCAAGTAAAGTAAATGCCATTGTAGACTACAGTTGGATGAGGAAATACAGAGTTAGAACAAAAAGTACCTATCGAAAGGAATCAGCATTAATTTACTAAGGAAAAATGTGTCAGTCTATCTCTTTTCAAGTTTTTGTCAGGGTTACTGAGAGGTCGAAAAAACAAAATAGATATAGTGTACTTGGAATTTTGGAGGCAGTCTACAAGATACTTGGCAATTTTCTCCTGGACAAGATAAAATATAAAATATATATTGTTACAGCTTGTTAGACTTATGGCTTATTAAGTGAGAGAACCCCAAAGGCCTCAATAATGGGGTTTTATAATATACAATAAAAGTTCCATGGGGAGGGACTTCCTTCTTCCCTTTACTATTTATTATTCTAGTTATTGACACAGATGAACAGATGAAAAGCCAGCTTTATTCAATTTGAATATAATAAAACACTAGAAGAATTCACCCATCCAGGATTTCAATAGTATGAAAATCCTGGACTAACTGGTAAGATACAGAAAGATAAAAGTGAATATTGATTATTCTAGTGATCTATAGTAGTAACACCCAGCCAACTGCCTAAATAAAGGATGAGAGGGAGAGGTGTAACAGCAGCAAAACGTGAAAAGACTTAGGTTTTCCAGATTCCACTGTGTTCAAAATAATTCAGCAGTGTAATGTGTCAGCCAAACACAGTTAATTCTAATTTCTTGTTATGGACTGAGTTATGTTCCCCCTGCAATTCATATGTTTAAGTCTTCACCTCTAATGTGCTGATATTTGGAGATGGAATATTTTAGAGAAAATTAGTTTAAATGAGGTCCTGAAGGTTGGGCCATCTTGGGATTATTGTCCATATAAGGAGAAACACCTGAGAGCTTTCGCTCGCTCTCTTACTTATTCACACCCCATCATGTAAACACACAGGGAGAAGGTGGCTGTTTGCAAGTAAGGTACAGAACCCTCACCAGAACCTAACCATATTGGATCTTTAATCTTGGGCTTCTAGTCTCCAGAGCTGTAAGAAAATAAATTTCTGTAGTTTAATCTACACAGTCTATGATATTTTGTTATGGCATTGTGAGTTGACTAATAAACTTATCCTGCCTGAGAAGTATTCCTTGATCTTAATTTTTTTTAAGCCTTAATTACATTTAAACAGTTCATTTTGTTTTTAACATATTTTCTGTTGTTCTTGGCTCATAATGTTCTTTGTGATTGAATCCCTCAGACTCACTACAAATTGTCAATTATATGGCAAGCATGCCTCAGACTTACTCTCCAGAATTGAGAGCACACATTTTTAGAGGGACACATGTCTGGCCAAACAGCTTAATCCACATGTGCAGGACTAGTATGTCCTGGTCAGCACATTTATGCTATAAAATTTACAATAAAAATTGTATTCAAAGATATGAAATACAACACATACACATCTTTTTTTTTTTTTTTTTTTTTTCTGAGACAGAGTTTTGCTCTCGTCGCCCAGGCTGGCATGCAGTGGTGCGATCTCGGCTTACTGCAACCTCTGCCTCCCGGGTTCAAGGGATTCTCCTGCCTCAGCCTCCTAAGTAGTTGAGATTACAGGTGCCCCCCACCATGCTAATTTTGTGTATTTTTAGTAGATACGGGGTTTCGTCATGTTGGGCAGGCTGGTCTTGGACTCCCCTCAAGTGATCCACCCGCCGGGATTACAGGTGTGAGCCACTGTGCCCAGCCTACAGGTATACATCTTAAGGAGCCACAGTTAAAAAGGTACTGGGGGATAAGGGTTGGGGATGGAGTTGTACATGGTAAAAATAAAGGCGGTTCATGGATGCAGTGTGAAGGTAATGGTTTAATTTGGGAATTATAATTTTTTTTAAATTTTTTTTTAGACAAGAGTTTCACTCCTGTCACCCAGGCTGGAGTGCAATGGCATGATCTCTGCTCACTACAACCTTCGCCTCCCAGCTTCAAGTGATTCTCCTGCCTCAGCCTCTTGAATGGCTGGTATTACAGGTGCCTGCCACTACGCCTGGCTAATTTTGTATTTTTAGTAGAGACGGGACTCTGCCATGTTGGTCAGGCTGGTCTTGAACCCTTGACCTCAGGTGATCTGCCTGCCTCGGCTTCCCAAAGTGTTGGGATTACAGGCATGAGCCACCGCACCTGGCCAAAAATTAGAATATTTTCATTTGACATACTTGGACTATGACTAATCTGTAACACCCAGTGAACTAAGTAAGTTGAAGAACTTAGTCTGAAATCCATTATCATATTCATTTCTTTTAACACTTGTGCAAATGTCGCCAATGGCACCCCATGTATATCTGTGAATTCCCTTTTTTAGTACCTTAGTAAGGGAGTGTGAAAGAAACCATGATAAAATTAATGCTAAAACACTTCCATAGGCAAAAAAAAAAAAAAAAAAAGTAAAGAAAAGAAAAGAAATCTGCCTTGAAATGAGTCCTGGGGGAGGAACAAGCAGTCCAATGTGAACTTTTGCTTGCTGTGAGTGTTTCTGTTTTTCTAAATGTAGGCCCATGAAAGAGAGGTGAGAACCAGTGCAAAGCTGCGGTATCTAAGGAAATCCTTTGCTTCCCACTATCTTGGAGCTGGCGTGTAGTAAATTGCTAGAGGTGATATACAACATATGGAAGATGAAAGGATGTGATAACACAGACATAATTTATCTCTCTTTCTTATGTCTCTGCTATTTTCCCACTCCTTCCTATTTATAAGTGTTATCAAATTTTATCTTCCTCCCCTCTCTTCCCTTCTGTATTTGATAGCATTGACATCTTTATTGATTCTGGTTTGATTTTCAAACTTAGCTTGATTTTGAGGAAAGGGGAAAGAAGACAAATTGGTGCCTTGAAATAGCAATGAAAATAGTATAAACATTAATACAATGGAGTGGTGGGATTTAGACTACACTTAAGCTAAAGAAAGCGAGAGAAAAGAAAGAAAAAGCATCAAGATTGCGGCCTTCTTGTCAGACTTAATCTCCAGCTGTTTTGAATTTCCCATTTGAGATTCTAAAGAGCAAACATACTGTGGACATTTTAGGACGTATGGAGACACACAAAGATTTTCTTTGGATCATTCTCTGAAGCTTCTATTCTACCACAGGTAAACCCAGAGAGCATCTGACTCACAGATGGCCTCTAGTGTTTCTGCAGGGACTCACATGTGGGGTGCAAGGCTAATTTCCCCAGAACTTCTGGTCTTTGGCAACAAAACCCCAATAGTTTAGCTAATGCTGGGCTTACCTCTAAATTCAGAATACTTCTGTGTCTGACTTTTTTGATACTTAAGGTAACTGTACCACACATTTTTAAGAGAAAGTCAATACATAAAAAATCTAGTTTTATGTAATAGGTACATAGGGGCTATTTTTTAGATTTGCAGAAAAGTTGCAAAGAATTCCTGTATATGCTTTAAGATTCCCTACTGTAAACATTTTATCATATATGTTATATCATTTTCTATTTTCTTATCTACACATACACACACACATGCACAAACACAATTTTCCCTGAAATGTTTAAAAGTAATTGGCAGACCTGATGACTCTTTACCCATCAGGGTGTAACTTGTGCTCAGATTTACTCAGACAGCAAGGTTCTTTAACATACATGACAGATTGAAGTATAAAGTTCATAACCAATTTTTTAAAGAAAGTTTTCAGGAACAACTTTACCGTAAACCTCATATGTACTTAATATGTTTGTTTTATTCTAAATGAACAAGCATAGATACCAAGGTTTGCATAGTGACTATCAGGAGAAATCTGGAATGTGAAAAACCTGATTTAACCTAATTACTATTTCTTCTTGTGTTAATTATTTTTATTGATACATAATAATTGTACATTTCTAGGGTATATGTGATAATTTGATACGTATGTACAATGTAAAGTGACCAAGTCAAAATAATTGAGATAGTCATCACCTCAAACATTTATCATTTTCTTTTGCTAGAAACATCCCAAATCTTCTTTCAGCCAATTTGAAATATATAATAAACTGTTGTTAGCTACAGTCACCCTGCTGTGCTATTGAACACTAATACTTATTCTAACTGTATTTTTGTTCCCATTAGCTGACATCTCTTTTTACCCACCCCCCAGCCCCACTCTTTCTAGCCTTTTGTTATCACCATTCTACTACTGTCTACCTCCCTGAGATCAACATTTTAGCTCACATATTTGGGTAAAACATGTAGTATTTTTCTTTCTGTGATTGGCTCATTTCACTTAAAATAATGTTCTCCAATTCCGTCTATGTTCCTGCAAATGGACAAAAGTTCATTCTTGTTTATGGAGCTTGCAGTGAGCTGAGATCCGGCCACTGCACTCCAGGCCGGGCGACAGAGCGAGACTCCGTCTCAAAAAAAAAAAAAAAGCAACAACAACAACAAAAAAATATTCCATTGTGTGTATATACCACAGTTTCTTTATTCAACTGTCGATGGGCACTTAAGTTGATTCCATATTTTTGCTATTGTAGACAAGGCTTAATAAACATGAGAATGCAGTATCTCTTGGATACACTGATTTTTTTTCTTTTGGATAAACACCTAGCAGCAAGATTGCTAGAGCATATGGTACTTACAACTTTAGTTTTTTGAGACATCACTAGGCTGTTTTCCATAGTGGCTATAATAATTTATATTCTCACCAGTAGTGTACAAGCATTCTCCTTTCTCTGCATCTTTGCCAATATCTGTTATTATTATTGTGATTTTTTAAGATAATAGCCATTTTAACTAAGAAATAATATCTCATTGTAGTTTTAATTTGCATTTCTGGGATGATTATTGATGTTCAGCATTTATGCATATACCTGCTGTCCATTCCTATATCTTCTTCTGAGAAACATCTATTCAGATCCTTTGCTCATATTTTATTATTATTTTTTAAAACTTATTTATGTGGAGAAAACGTAGTAGTATACAAAATAAGTCCTTGCATTTTTTGCACATAGTCAAATTGAGATAGTGGGCATATGAATAACGCTTTTTAAAAAAATTAATTTAATTTAAAGTTCTGGGATACATGTGCAGGATATAGAGGTTTGCTACATAGGTAAATGTGTGCCATGGTGGTTTGCTGCACCTATGAGCCCATCACCTAGCTATTAAGCCCTGTTTGCATTAGCTATTTATCCTGATGCTCTCCCTACCCCAGGCACCCCAACATGCCCCAGTGTGTGTTGTTCCCCTCCCTGTGTCCATGGGTTCTCATCGTTTGGTTCCCACTTACAAATGAGAACATGCGGTGTTTGGCTTACTGTTCCTTTGTTAGTTTGCTAAGGATAATGCCTTCCAGCTCTATCCATATCCCTACAAAGGAGATCATCTCATTCCTTTTTATGGCTGTATAGTACTTCATTGTGTATATGTACCACATTTTCTTCATCCAGTCTATCATTTTTGGGCATTTGGGTTAATTTGATGTCTTTGCTATTGTGAATAGTACTATTTGCCCATATTTTAATTAGGCTGTTATTATTATTTTTTATTGCTGCCGAGTTGTTTGAGCTCCTTGTGTATTCTGGTTACTAACCCCTTATAAAATGGGTAGGTTGCACAAGCATTCTTATATACCAACAACAGAGAGCCAAATCATGAATGAACTCCCATTCACAATTGCTTCAAAGAGAATAAAATACTATGAATCCAACTTACAAGGGATGTGAAGGACCTCTTCAAGAAGAACTACAAACCACTAGTCAGTGAAATAAAAGAGAACACAAACAAATGGAAGAACATACCATGCTCATGGATAGGAAGAATCAATATTGTGAAAATGGCCATAACACCCAAAGTAATTTATAGATTCAATGCCATCCCCATTAAGCTACCAATGACTTTCTTCACAGAATTGGAAAAAACTGCTTTAAAGTTCATATGGAACCAAAAAAGAGCCCGCATTGCCAAGACAGTCCTAAGCCAAAAGAACAAAGCTGGAGGCATCATGATACCTGACTTCAAACTATACTACAAGACTACAGTAATCAAAACAGCATGGTACTGGTACCAAAACAGAGATATAGACCAATGGAACAGAACAGAGCCCTCAGAAATAATACCATGCATCTACAACCATCTGATCTTTGACAAACCTGACAAAAACAAGAAATGGGGAAAGGATTCCCTATTTAATAAATGGTGCTGGGAAAATTGGCTAGCCATAAGTAGAAAGCTGAAACTGGATCCTTTCCTTACTCCTTATACGAAGATTAATTCAAGATGGATTAGAGACTTAAATGTTAGACCTAATACCATAAAAACCCTAGAAGAAAATCTAGGTAGTACCATTCAGGACATAGGCATGGGCAAGGACTTCATGTCTAAAACACCAAAAGCAACGGCAGCAAAAGCCAAAATTGACAAATGGGATCTAATTAAACTAAAGAGCTTCTGCACAGCAAAAGAAACTACCATCAGAGTGAACAGGCAACCTACAGAATGGGAGAAAATTTTTGCAATCTACTCATCTGACAAAGGGCTAATATCCACAACCTACAAATAACTCAAACAAATTTACAAGAAAAAAGCAAACAACCCCATCAAAAAGTGGGCAAAGGATATGAACAGACACTTCTAAGACATTTATACAGCCAACAGACACATGAAAAAATGCTCATCACTAGCCATCAGAGAAATGCAAATCAAAACCACAATGAGATACCATCTCACACCAGTTAGAATGGCAATCATTAAAATGTCAGGAAACAACAGGTGCTGGAAAGGATGTGGAGAAATAGGAACACTTTTACACTGTTGGTGGGACTGTAAACTAGTTCAACCATTGTGGAAAACTGTGGCGATTCCTCAGGGATCTAGAACTGGAAATACCATTTGACCCAGCCATCCCATTGCTGGATATATACCCAAAGGATTATAAATCATGCTGCTATAAAAACACATGCACACATATGTTTATTGTGGCACTATTCACAATAGCAAAGACTTGGAATAAACCCAAATGTCCATCAGTGACAGACTGGATTAAGAACACGTGGCACATACACACCATGGCATACTATGCACCCATAAAAAAGGAGGAGTTCATGTCCTTTGTGGGGACATGGATGCAGCTGGAAATCATCGTTCTCAGCAAGCTATCGCAAGAAAAGAAAACCAAATACCGCATGTTCTCACTCATAGGTGGGAACTGAACAATGAGATCGCTTGGACACAGGAAGGGGAACATCACACACCGGGGCCTATTGTGGGGAGGGGGGAGAGGGGAGGGATAGCATTAGGAGATATACTTAACGTAAATGACAGGTTAATGGGTGCAGCACACCAACATGGCACATGTATACATATGTAACAAACCTGCACGTTGTGCACATGTACCCTAGAACTTAAAGTATAATAAAAAAACAAGTTTCAAAATCTAAAACACGCAAAAAGAAAAAAAAAATGGGTAGGTTCTAAGTATTTTTTTCCAGTCTGTAGTTTTTTTTTTTTTTCACATATTGTTTCCTTTGCTGTGCAGAAACATTTTAGCTTGATGTAATCCTACTTGTCTATTTTTGTTTTTGTTGTCTGTGCTTTTGAAGTCTTACTCAAGAAGACTGTTCAGACACATTCTTCAAGCATTTTCCCAATATTTTATTTTAGTAGTTTCATAGTTTCAGGTCTTACATTTAAGTCTTTAATCTATTTTATGTTGATTTTTGCATATGCTGAGATATAGATATCTAGTTTTATTCTTTTATATATGGATATACAATTTTTCCTGCACAGTTTATTAAAGAGACTGACTGTCCTTTCCTCATTGTGTGTTCTTGGCATCTTTGTTGAAAATCAGTCATAAAAAGGAATGAGATCATGTCTTTTGTAGGGACATAGATGAAGCTGGAAGCTATCACCCTCAGCAAACTAACACAGGAACAGAAAACCAAATACAGCATATTTTCACTCGTAAATGGGAGCTGAACAATGAGAACACATGGACACAGCAAAGGGAACACACACCAGGACCTATTTGTCAGGGGGAAGTGCTCGTATGGGGAGGGAGAGCATCAGGACAAATAAGTAATGCGTGTGGGGCTCAATACCTACGTGATGGGTTGCTATGTGCAGCAAACCACCACGGCGCACATTTGCCGATGTAACAAACCTGCATGTTCTGCACATGTTTCCTGGAACTGAAAGTTAAATAAAAAATAGTTAAAAAAAAAAAAAAAAAAGAAAAGAAAATCAGTTGGCTGTAAATGTGTGGATTTGTTTCTGGGCTCTCTGTTGTCTTCCTATGGTCTATGTGTCTTTTTAATTTTTATCGTTTTTTTGAGATGGAGTCTCACTCTGTCACCCAGGCTGGAGTGCAGTGCTGTGGTCTGCACTCACCGCAAGCTCTGCCTCCCAGGTTCAAGTGATTTTCCTGCCTTAGCCTTGTGAGTAGCTGGGAAGACAGGTGTGTGCCACTACGTCTGGTTAATTTTTTGTATTTTTAGTAGAGACAGTATTTCACTGTGTTAGTTGGGATGGTCTCAATCTCCGTACCTCGTGATCTGTCCACCCCAACCTCCCAAAGTGCTGGGATTACAGGCAGGAACCACTGCACCTGGCCTGGTCTATGTGTCTATTTTTATGCCAGTGTCATGCTATTTTGGCTGCTATAGCTTTGTAGTGTATTTTGAAGCCAGATAGTATAATCTTAGTCAATACTCTATGCACTAATTAAGTACAGAAATAATAAAATGATGGAAATTTCTTTTTATTCATTGTTAACTATGAATAAAACCCCCAAGTTGACCTACTGATCCTACCACCTTGCCTCTAAATTATCTACATTTTAAGAATTAGTACATTGAGGCTTGGATAAGTTAACTAAATGGCTCAAAATCACACAGTATCTTAGTGTGGGGTAAGGGCAAGGTTGGTAAAATATTCTAGAGGAATGGCCATGGCCCATAATATTCTTAGAGGCAATTAAAAAAAGCTTCCCATTTTATATGATAATTGTCTATTTATGACTTTCTTACAGGTCTGTAGTCTACTTTGAAAATTTGTATTTTTTTGGAAAATTAACTGTTGTATCTTTGAGATTTTACATTTTTTAGAATAGCAATTCTTATTAGAATAATTAGTGGATACTTTATCATTTCTCTGGGTCTATGGTTGCATTGTTTTCCTTTTTCCCTTTGGCTATAAATTTGATTCATTTAGTTTTAAAAAAAATGTTAGTTTTTTTCTGAGAACTAGCTTCTGACTTTATCACTCTACATTTTCCTTTTCTTTTGCTTTTATTTTCTAGCTTCTTGAGTTGAAATTTGTCACTTATACTCTGATTGCCAAAGCCAATGTGTTTTCCTAAGTTCCCTTTTTATTCTGTTCTTCTGAATTACTTACTGTTGTTGGACTGAACATAATACTTTTTAAAATTTTATTTTGATGGAGTCTCACTCTGTTGCCCAAGCTGGAGTGCGGTGGCACAATCTCAGCTCACTGCAGCCTCTGCCTTCTGGGTTCAAGCGATTCTTCTGCCTCAGCCTGCCCAGTAGCTGGGATTACAGAAGCGCGCCACCACATCCAGCTAATTTTTATATTTCTAGTAGAGATGAGGTTGCAGATGAGGTTTCGCCATGCTGGCCAGGTTGTTCTCATAACTCCCGACCTCAAGTGATTTGCCCACCTCAGCCTACCAAAGTGCTGGGATTACAGGCATGAGCCACAGTTCCCGACCAGAACATTATTCTTAAAATATCTTGTTATATATAGCTATATATGCATACACACATTTTTAACTTCATAGTTTTTTTTCTGACTTCTCAGCCTATGCTTTGGTTTCATAATTAGTTCATCTTCTTCTCATCTTTGGTCCTTGTATTACTCTGTTTTCAAGATGCTGACAAAGACATATCTGAGAGCGGGAAGAAAAGGAGGTTTAATTGTATTTACAGTTCCACATGGTTGGGGAGGCCTCAGAACCATGGCGGGAGGTGAAAGACACTTCTTACATGGCAGGAGCAATAGAAAATGGGGAACAAGCAAAAGCACAAACCCCTGATAAACCCATCACATCTCATGAGACTTATTCACTATCAGGAGACTAACATGGGAAAGACGGGCCCCAAGATGCAATTACCTCCCCGTGGGTCCCTCTCACAGTATGTGGGAATTCTGGGAGATACAATTCAAGTTGAGATTTGGGTGACGGCACAGCCAATCCATATCAATCCTCAAGAATAAAATTAAAAATATCCTCAAAATTTGGTTATTGGCTCTCAGTTATTTTCTGTTTCCTGAGGTTACAACAACTTCCTAAACTTCAACTGCCATTTCCAAAATATGATTTTTAACAACTTCATTGAAACAGAATTTACATACCCTAGTATTCAGTCATTGAGTGTCCAGAATTGGTGGGTTCTTGGTCTCACTGACTTTAAGAATGAAGCCACGGACTCTCGCGATGTGTTGCAGTTCTTAAAGATGGTGTGTCCAGAGTTTGTTCCTTCAGACGTTCATAGCCTCCGCAGTCTCTTCCTTCTTGTGGATTTGTGGTCTTGCTGACTTCAGAAGTGAAGCCGTAGGCCTTCACGGTGAGTATTACAGCTCATAAATGCTGCGTGGACCCGAACAGTGAGCAGCACCAACATTCATCCCAAAGAACAAAACAACAAAGCTTAAAGGACAAGGAAAAGGAACTAAGCCCACTACCTCTGGTGAGCTCAGGCAGCCTGCTTTAATTCCCTTATCTGGCCCCACCCACATCCTGCTGATTGGTCCATTTTACAGAGAGCTGATTGGCCCATTTTACAGAGAGCTGATTGGTCCGTTTTACAGAAAGCTGACTGGTCCATTTTGACAGAGAGCTGATTGGTGCACTTACAATATCTGCGGTAGACACAGAGTGCTGATTGGTGCGTTTACAATCCTTTAGCTATACACAGAGTGCTAGACAGAAAAGTTCTCCAAGTACCCACTAGGTTAGCTAAATACAGAGTACTGATTGGTGTATTTACAAACCCGGAGCTAGACACAGAGTGCTGATTTGTGCGTTTACAATCCTCTAGCTAGACACAGAGTACTAGACAGAAAACTTCTCCAAGTACCTAACCCGTTAGCTAGACACAGAGTATTGATTGGTGTATTTACAAACCTTGAGATAGACACAGGGTGCTGATCGGTGCATTTACAATCCCTTAGCTAGACATAAAGGTTCTCCAAGTCCCCACTAGACTCAGGAGCCCAGCTGGCTTCACCTAGTGGATCCCGCACAGGGGCTGCAGGCGGAGCTTCTCGCCAGTCCAGCTTTGTGCGCCGCATTCCTCAGCCCTTGGGCGGGATGGGACCGGACGGGCGCTGCGGCGCAGGGGGCGGCGCTAGCAGGAGAGGCTGGGCGGCGCAGGAGCCCACGGCTAGGGGTGAGGAGGAGGCTCGAGCATGGCGGGCTGCAGGTCCCGAGCCCTGCCCCGCAGGGAGGCAGCTGAGGCCCACCGAGAATTCGAGCGCAGTGTTGGCGGACCACTGGCGCACCCTCTGCAGCTGCTCGCCTGGGTGCTATGTCCCTCACTGGCCGGGCGGGCGGCGGTAGCCGGCGCTCCGAGTGCGGGGCCCGCTAGCCCACGCCCACACGGAACTCGCGCTGGCCCTCTAGCCCCGCGCGCAGCCCCGGTTCCCGCCTGCGCTTCTCCCTCCACACCTCCCCACAAGCAGCGGGAGCCGGCTCCGGCCTCGGCCAGCCCAGAGAGGGGTTCCCACAGTGCTGTGGAGGGCTGAAGGACTCCTCAAGTGCCACCAGAGTGGACGCGGAGGCCGAGGAGGCGCTGAGAGACAGGGCTGCTATCATGTTGCCACCTCTCAATTGTAAGTGTACAATTTAATGGTTTTTGGTAAATTCGTAGAATTGTGCAAATGTTACCACAGTGCAGTTTCAAGGGTTACTTCCATGACCCCTGATAGTTCTTCCATGCCCATTGGTAGTTAATTCCTGCTCCCACTCACAATTCAAGGCAACAAACACCCTATTTTTGACTTCTGTAAATTTGCCTGTTTTTGGACACATAATATAAATGGAATCAGACAATATAGTCTTTTGTGTTCTACTTCATTTACTTACCATGCTTTTGAAGTTCATCCATGTATGGATAGTTTATTGCTTTTCCTTGTTGAATAATATTTCATTATATAAGTATACCATAGTTGGTTTATGCGTTAGTTAATGGATATCTTGATTTTCTAATTTTGGTTTATTATGAATAATGCTGCTATGAATATTCAAGTCTTTGGGTGGACACATTTTTCATTTTTCTTGGGTAGCTTTCTAAGTGTACAATTGCCAGATAACATGGTAAATTCAAGGTTAACTTTGGAAGTAACTTCCAAACTATTTTCCAGATTGGCCATACCATTTTACATTCCCACCAGGAATGTAGGAGGGATCCAGATCTTCCCACATGCTTGCCAATACTTGGTTTTCTCTGTCTTTTTGTTTGTAGCCATATTAGTGGGTGCCAACTTGTATTTTATTTTGTTTTTATGGATATAATTTTAAACTTAGTATCATTAGCTCTGCCCTGCTGTTACAGATCTAGTTCTATATTTTCACTAACTTGCTCCATATTTCCACTCAGACATCTCATAGTCATATTAATGTTAACATGGGAGAAACCAAACCTCTCTATCGACTTCCTAATATTGGTTTACTTTTAGAAGTTCTTATTATTTATAACAGGAGCATAATTTTCACTCTCAGTTTGGAATATTCCAAATTATCCTTTATGCTTTATTTTATCAGATCTTTTGATTCAATCAACCAGTGCAAATTATTTTTTAATATCATATATTTTTTTCCTATTCTTATTACCATAATCAGTGCTAAACTACTTCAAAAACCTTCTGATCATATTATTTGATTTTCCCTACTCTCTGTATTGGGACTTTCAAGATATGAAAGTTTTACTTTTTTTTTTTAAATCATGGTCACTAGAGACTCAAATCATTTAATGTCCCCTTACTCTTTTCAGTAATGTTACTTCTTAAAGAAACTCTA
This sequence comes from Rhinopithecus bieti, assembly GCF_001698545.2. Taxonomy (NCBI): domain Eukaryota; kingdom Metazoa; phylum Chordata; class Mammalia; order Primates; family Cercopithecidae; genus Rhinopithecus; species Rhinopithecus bieti. The sequence goes on from NW_016814088.1 coordinate 2,522,550, forward strand.
TAGGACTCCAAGCTACCTTTCTCATCTGAAGAAACTTTTCAACTCCAGTTGCACTGAGATTCCTCTGAACATGTTTGCACATGCCAACCTGGAAACTTTAGTAAAAATTTCACTCCACCCATTTTATTTGGAATTACTGTCTTTTGCTTGTCTGCCTCTTTGCCAATCCTAAAGAATGACTGAAGTCTCACTTTCTGAGTGAACAGTTTACTACCTGCCTAACCTAACATGAGCCCTTCCAATTTGTTTCGCATGTACTTACTCGAACACTTACAGGCTTTGTGCTGGGTGCTCAGATACAAAGTGAATTAACACACAGTATCTTTTCTCAAAAAGATTAATTTAGTAAGATAAGGCAGATATATAAATAGACAATTAGAAGTAATGTGTTACTGTAGTAATAGAGTTGTGAACAGGATATTTTAATAAAAATAACAAGAAGAGGTACCAAGCTTACTTAAATTAGGCTGGGTTTAGGATTAGGAAAAGATGGTAGTTAAACTGAGACTTGAATGATGACTAGACTAGCTGGAAATGGGAGCAGAAAACTCTAGAAATGAGGCCCAAGTATATAAAAGATATCAATGTAAGAAATAGCTTGTGTGTTTGGAAGTTATCAGCAGAAAGGATCTTGACACGTGAAGTATAAGACATAGATTGGTGAATGAAGTTAAGAAAAAAATCAGAGACCAAGGCATGAAGGCTCTTATCTCTTATATCTTGTGCTGACAACCCTGTTGCTATGCTATGAAGAGCTTGGCCCAAAAGGGCTTTAAAATTATAAGTGAAACAGGTAAGTGTTTTATGCTGTCCATTTTAGCAACCATGTAAGGGATACATTTTATCAGAACCAGATTGTTGAAAAGGAAACTAGTTAGAAATCATCTTGGTGGTGAGATAGTTAAAGCTTAAGCTAAAACAGTGTAATGGAGATAAAGAGAAAGAGAAGACTATGATAAATATTTTGTAAATATAATTGGAGTTAGTAGATGGTTTAATGTAGAAAGAATAGTGACTCAGGGAAACATCAAGAATAATTCTGATATGGTTTGGCTCTGTGTTCCCATCCAAATCTCATCTCGACTTGTAATCCTCATAATCCCCATGTCATGTTGAGGGCAGAGCCTGGTGGGAGATGATTGTATTGTGGAGGTGGTTTCCCCCATACTGTTCTTATGTTAGTGACTGAATTCTGACGAGATCTGGTTGTTTGGTAAGTGTAGGGCTCCTCCCCCTTCATGCATTGCTCTGTCGCCTGCCACCATGTAAAACATGCCTCTTCCCCTTCCACCATGATTGTAAGTTTCCTGAGGCCTCTGCAGCCATGTGGAACTGTGAGTCAATTAAACTTCCTGTCTTTATAAATTACCCAGTCTTAGGTATCTTTTTATAGCAATGTGAAAACAGGCTAATACAAATTCTCAGATACTTCTGGCTTTGGTGACTAAATACTGATGGTGACATCGAATGAGGATATATTTGATACCACTCATTTATTTCTTAATACTTTGTAACATCATCTTTTCATAAACATTATTTTTCTTTCTGTACTGCTAGATCAAAGCACTTGAGAGCAGAATTCAGTTTTCGAATGTTTTACAAAAGTGAAAATGGCAATGGCTTTATTATTTTACCTCTTCATAAAATAGTGATTGTTCATGTTTTAAAAAGTTAGGAAATTGCGGGAAAGAGTAAAAAACATCACTACCACATCATCTCAAAAATAGTACTAACTAAAGCAATACTGGAATTAGAACTGGGATTTAATACATTATGTGCTAAAAATGCTGCCCTTTTCTTTTTTAACCAATCATATTATCATGTATATCTTTCTATATTTGATTAATGAAATGACTAGTTACTGTTTTCCTACACTGATTAACTAAATTTTAACCAATGTCATCTCAAAGACTAGGTTGGATGCTTCCAATTTTTCAGTAAAATAATCAATACTGAAAAGGATAGCCTTATATATATCTTTAGAATTCACTGTTAGTGTAACTTATCTATTCCCTAAGAGTAAACTTTCAGAATACTACATAAGAATTTTTCCTGGCGGAAACCCTGACTTCCTCTCCTGGGTTATACCCAGGTAGTTTATCAATGTGCATCATATTGTAGTGATAACAACCTGTTTATAACTCAAAATAAACCGTGTTATTTCATGATATTAGGCCTTCATACATACTCTTTCCATTACTAGGAATACCCTCACCTTAGTGAATTCCTCAGTCTAAAGATCAGTTCAAAGCTATCTTGTGAATTCCTCAGTCTAAAGATCAGTTCAAAGCTATCTATCCTTCCCTATTTCTGCTTTAAAAAGTTGATCATCCTCTGGATTCTGCTGTTTATATTTCTGTTTTATGGCTCCTCTTACCCTATTTTGTAAATTTTTGTTTGCATGTCTATTACATTTAGGGACTTTTTGCATTTAGGGACTATAATTTTTTCTTTTCTTTTCTTTTCTTTTCTTTCTTTTTTTTTTTTTTTTGTGATGGAATCTCACTCTGTCACCCAGGCTGTAGTGCAGTGGCATGATCTCAGCTCACTTCTACCTCTGCCTCCGAGGTTAAGGTGATTCTCCAGCCTCAGCCTCCAGAGTAGCTAGGATTACAGGCATACACCACCACATCCAGCTAATTTTTGTATTTTTAGTAGAGATGGGGTTTCACCATGTTGGCCAGGCTGGTTTTGAACTTCTGATCTCAGGTAGCCTCAGCCTCCCGAAGTGCTGGGATTATAGCTGTGAGCCACCCTGCCTGGCTGGGAAGTATTTGAATTAGTTTCTTAGTTCTAGGTTCTAGCACTCTTCGTGGTACATAATTAAGGTTCAATTTATGATGGTTTACTTCAGTTGACATTGAGATATTTTGAAGGATCTAGTAACTTACATGGTCAAACTCAGTTTAATGAGTGAAGAATTTAGAAATTCTCCTGAAAGCAATGAAATCTGAAAGAAAAGAACTTGAGTGACCCCTTGTTCTTTATTGCAATAGGGAGAGAGCAAAACACAGCCGATTAATTTTGGCAGGGAAGTGGAAGTTGAGGGGAAGCAGGATTTAATGTTATAAATAATTAATTTTGTCATTATGTCTATATATTCTGTAATTACCCCAGGAGCAAACAAAAACTGTTAAGTGTCTCTTTTATAAACAAATTAAGACCTTGGTTTATTGTTAAAATGTATAATTTTTCTGTAACAATTTATAACACAAGAACCCCTATACTATTTAAAAGTAAATATTTAGTCTTTTCTCAGAGTTCTAAACATTAATCATGATATTTTCAGTATATTAAACTAGGAAATTTTTTAGGATAAAAATCTTCCCAACATTCATGTTTAAAACGAGTTTGCCTTTTAGTAACACATCAACATGATCTCATCACTTCAATATCAACAAATTCATATTGCACACTGCTATATAAAAACAAAGAATTTTTCTTGCTTTTCAGTACCTTGTAAGAAACTTGCGCATGGAAGTTGTAAATGCAAAATATCTGAAAGTAGAGCTGATTGAGTCTTAGTCGTGCCATTTATTTGCACAGGACTTTTATGAAAACATTAAATACGACAACCTGTGTGAAAGTTACTAGATCAGTTAAAAGAATTTTCTCAAAATAATTTTTTTCCTTTTTTGATTTCTACGTTCCTATCTCTTTTCCTATCTTTCCGATCTCCCTTTTTATGTTTTTTTCTCCTCTTCCCTCTTTTCTCTTCTCGCTTCCCCCTTTTCTTTTAATTTCTTGCTTCTTTTAGATCAGCCTTCTCTGTCTTTTGTTCTTAAGCTCCATACAGCTCGTTTGAGAAGTTCAAGCTCTTATTCTTCAAGGTTTAGGTTCAATAAAAAAGACGGTATTTCTGTTTCTCCCACAAATTCAAGGATTCACTCTGAATTTAGCTGGAGTCTACTAAATCAATCAGTGCCCAGGAGATTTTGGTGTGCTGACTAAAGTGGAAATGTATGGAAGAGATGAGATAGGGCATTTTTCTAAATGAAATATTGGGTGCTTTACAAGAAGAAAAACCACTGGAAGCTGGATTGTCAAAAATCAACAAATGTTGATAAATATTCTTTGTTTAAGGACCTCACAATTAAATAATTAGAGAAAATACATAATACATACATACATGCATGTATATGTGCACAGCTAAAAACAATCCCAGCTAGAATTGCTAACTGATAAATAAATCATCTTAATAATGATTTCTAGAGAGAGGCAGTATTTCTGGTGGTTAAGAACACAGTCTCAAGTGAAAAACCCTCAGTGGTTGATACCATCTCTACCACTTGCCAGGCTACTGAATTCTCCTTGTCTCAGTTTTCACATTTATTCTAATAATAGTATCTACCCTATATGTTTTTAAGGGTTAAATTAGCTAATGCATATAAAGCATATAGAACTTTGCTGGCATATCTTAAGTAAATGCAAGTGTTTGCTATTATTATTGAAGAAATTTTATAGAACCTCTGTTGTATCATGACTAAGATTAAGACTCAGACAAGCTGAGTAAAATCGGAGGTGCATTCCATGTAGAAACAACTAAGGGGTTAAAAGTATGAGGAAATGGGCATTAATGTTCATAAGACAAGTATCCCCAAGGACAACATAAGACTATAATAATTCACCTCCCATCATTTTTGTAAAGTTACTTAGATTTTCTCACACTGTTTCTTTTCCTTGGTATCCTTTGATCTTACACGCCCATTCTTTTAGTTCTCTTCATTTTTCGTCTTTTAAAATCTAGTCAAAATTGTACTTCTTCCTAGGTGTGGATATCTCTATTAAGAGGGATCACTATCTAAAACAATCCTACCACTGCACTGGTTCTCTTCTCAAGGTCATTGGTGACCTTGTTTCCAGAGCCAGTGAATACTTTTTGTGCTCAACTTGCTGGACTTTTTAAAATTATTTTAACCTGTTAATTATCGAGCTGCTTTCTTCCAGAAGTGTTTCTTTGTCAATATCACTGTGATATGATGTATCAGGTTTTCCTCATTTATTATTTATCTATTTATTTATTTATTTTGAGACAGAGTCTCGCTCTGTCGCCCAGGCTGGAGTGCAGTGGCGCAGTCTCCGCTCACTGCAAGCTCCGCCTCCTGGGTTCACGCCATTCTCCTGCCTCAGCGTCCCAAGTAGCTGGGACTGCAGAAGCCCGCCATCGTGCCCAGCTAATGCTTTGTATTTTTTAGTAGAGACGGGGTTTCACAGTGCTAGCCAGGATGGTCTCTTCCTCATTTATTAATAGTCATTCCTTCACAGTTATTTTTTCAGACTCTTTCTCTTCTGCTCTTGATATTAGTGCCCCTCAAGTTATTTCCTGGGCTGCTTTATTTTATCATGCTCCATAGTTTATCACCTTCTCCTGTGACCCCAAATTTAATACATAGACAAATGGCTTCCTTATCTGTGTTGCCAATACAGTTTTCTGTCCTGAAACCAAAATCTGTACAGAATCTCCACTTATGGTGGTTCAACTCAAAACTTTTCAAATTTATGATGGTATGAAAACAATAAACATTGAGTATGTTCCTCAACCTTCAATGGAGTTGGTCCAGATAAACCATTATAAATTGAAAATATTGTAAGTCTGAAGTTTTCAGGCCAGGTGCAGTAGCTCATGCCTGTAATCCCAGCACTTTGGGAGGCTGAGGCAGATGGATAATGAGGTCAGGAGTTCGAGACCAGCCTGGACAACGTGGTGAAACCCTGTCTCTACTAAAAATACCAAAAATTAGCTGGGCGTAAGGGCAGGCACCTGTCAGCTACTTGGGAGTCTGAGACAGGAGAATCACTTGAACCCGGGAGGCGGAGGTTGCAGTGAGCTGCGATTATGCCACTGTACTCTAGCCTGGGCGACAGTGCAAGACTCCATCTCAAAATAAATACATGAAAAAAGCTTTTAGCTTGCTGTAGGTTTATCAGGATGTAACCCCACATAATTTAAGGAGCATCTGTATACACATCTGCCAACATCTCAAATCAGATGTTTAATTGAAATAGAAATTTTCAACCCATCTAAACTGGTACTGTTTTTCTTCCCCAGCAAACCTACCTCTCTTCCTGTGTTCACTCTTTTCTACACAGATGCCTGGTCCCGAACTGGGTTTTCATCTTTATCTCCTCTATATCTCCAGCCTTCTAAAAGATGTCTTGGATCTTTTTGCTTAACTATCCTAGGGCCACAGACTTGTCTGGCTACTATCATTTCCTACCCTGGATTCTTAGAATAGTCTCCTAAATGGTCATTATGATTCCAGGCTTGTTACACTCTCATCTGTTGTCCATGTTTTAAAAAGTGTCTTCCTAATGACCAATTGTGATTATATCATGCTTCTGTCTGTAGCTATTCAATGGCCCCCTATTGTCCTCGAGCAAAGATCAGAGTATTATAGGCCCTTCATTATAGCTATGCTTTCATCTTTAGTTTAATTTTACATTATTTCTTTTATCTTTCCCTAGTATTAGCCACAGAACCCCATTCTGTCCTTCAGGCTTCTATTCACATTGTTCCCTTTCTCTGAAATTGTTTTTCTCCCTCTTTTTGTTGTATTTGACACCATTAAATCATTCTCTTCCACCTTCTCTAATATTTTGTTTGCATATCACTAAACTTAACCAGATTATCTGAAGGCCTCTGGTGCCAGTTTTTTTTTTTTTCCTTAAAAGCTCTTTGCCTTCTAAGAGCAGGAAGTTGGTTGTCCTGCCCTGGTAAAAATCCATGAGGACCTCAGGATTTCCTAACTTGCCTTCATTATCTTTCTCATTCAACCTTTATCTTCTTTTGGTACTCCTTGTTTCAATTGTTGACATTCCATATACTCAACTGTCTATGATAAATTCTAAGAATTATCCTTGATTCCTTCTTTGTTATGCATGTATCCAGTGAGTGTCCAGAATTTCCCAATTTTACTGTTTAAATGTTTTCCAAATATCATGTTTCCCTCTGTTGCCACTACCTTGGCCTAAATTTAGGTTTTCATCTCTAATTATAACAACAAAAAACAGCTAGCATTGTTATGGTACAGTACACTTTTAAGTATTTTACATGTATTATCTTGTTAATTCTTACAGAAAATTTCTTTGAAATAGAGACCATTATTATTGTCTTTAAATAGATGAAGAAAGTTTGGCAATGTGTACAAGCTGACAGCTACCACAGGATTCATTCTTGCATTCTTGTAAGAGCTTTAAAATACAATGACTAATAGAGTCCTTGATCTTGTGATTTTTACTCTTAAAATCAGATACTTATTTGTAAAATTTTTATTGAACTTTAATGAAAATATGTCACATAGTCTGCTTGAAATCCTGTGTTCTGTATTGAAATAATTAACATTTTCTACGACTCTCTCCTGCTGACATTAATGCTGCCTTTCGAAGTGAATTTGGCTCAAAAGAGTAGTAATCAGAAACAACTACTGAAGGCAGAACACTCCTCTCTCTTCCCTTTCTACAGTGGTGTAAGCTTCCTTAGAGCTTTTAATCCCCAAACTCTGAAAGGGTTTCAGCAGGCTTAATATTTTGTTTTTCAGTCTACCTAAAGGAAAACTCAAACAGTGCTTCCACTACATAACCAAGCTCTTATTTTCCACCTTATCCTTGCTAGCCCATTAGATGTCCACCGCTCTCCTCCCAAGCAGCTTTCCTAATTATGTCGGTGTTGCACAGCTTGCCTTCTTAAAGACTATGTTTTTCACTCTGTTCATGCCATTTCACTGGAGAGGAAATCTGCATCCGTGCTCCAATAGAAGCCATAAGGTCACTATGTGAAAACTTGGAGGGCAAAAAATGTTGTCAGTAATGAGATCTCAGGCATTTGGAAAGTTCACAGGGTCCTTTGTACAACAGGGAAGAATCCCTCTGTTTCCTCTGGTGCTGTTTCATGCTAATTTCAGAACATCAGCCAGTATAAGGCATCTCAACTGAAACTTCAGTTCACAGTAGAGCCCCTTTCATCCTTTTTTTGCAGCTAGGCAGTTAGGTTTATCTTGTTGATCTGTGGAAAAAAGGAAAAAAAGAAAAAAGAAACACAGTCACATGAATATAACAGATGGAACAAATTGAAGGGTTTGCTTCTACCACTTTTCTCCTTATAAAATGAGAAAGAAAATTGTTTTCGATGGGGTATAATTATTATGATTATTTAATATATAGAAATTATATGACATTCGAAAACACTAAGATCTTTGTGAGTTGCTGATATAGTCGGATTAGCCACAAAAATATTATGTCCCAATTACAGGATTTTTTTTGTCATTATTTTGCCATCGATTTTGCCTTTTGATTCCTCTGGTTATTTCAGTAAGGGAGCAAAAGCAAAGTTTGCCTATTCCCCAATTTGTGACCTGTTTGATTCTACTACATAGAGAAAGCCATGAGGTTGGAGCAAAGGAATAATTGCCTCTCTGACCTCGGACTGTGTACTGTGTTGCCACCGCATCTTATTTATTTATTTATTTATTTATTATTATACTTTAAGTTCTGGGATACATATGCAGCATGTGCAGGTTTGTCACATAGGTATACACGTGCCATGGTGGTTTTCCACACCCATCAACCTGTCATCTATAGTAGGTATTTCTCTTAATGCTATCCCTCCCCTAACAGGCCCCAGTATGTGATGTTCCCCTCCTGTGTCCATGTGTTCTCATTGTTCAACTCCCACTTATGAGTGAGAACATACCGCATCACGTTTAAACTGTGAAATTTGATTTGAATACACATACCCTTGGGGAATCCTGGAATTGCACTTCCGTAGAGTTACCTCATTATACCTGTCATTGTCCTAGTTCTAAAACCATGTAATGGTATATCTAGGAGCACACCTTCACAGTTCAGGAAAGAAAAAACATGAGTAAATTTTGTATCACATTGGCTTTTGAGTCCCCTGTTGCTTCCCAGACTCCAATGTTTGAATTATAGAATCAAATAAATTCTTGCAAAATTATGTAACTGGGTCCCCCACCTTTAGTCTGGAGAGTATCTCAGATTCTCACTCTCTGCTCTTTCTTCATTAGTCTTTTTTAAATAAGTGGTTTTCTATTGAGAAATAAGTCACAACCTTTAAATTTGTTAATCTACAAGTGGGAGATTAACTCTGATACTATGATGCCCTCCAGGCTCCTATATAAGGCAGTCAGGGAAAGGTGCTTTGAGGTGTGAGAATTTTTTTATAGAGCACAAACCACTGAGTCAAGTGGGCTATGGTATGAGTTAGCAGTTAAGTTGTTTGAAAACACCAGGCTATTCATTTTTCTACTGTGTTGGTTTCATCCGATAGACAAGAATTTAGGATAAAGCAATTTGTGGAACAGGAGCATATAAAGGGCATTATAAATAATAGCTTATAGCTTAAATCAATGGTACTTTTTTTTTTTTTTTTTTGAGACAGAGTCTCGCTCTGTCGCCCAGGCTGGAGTGCAGTGGCCAGATCTCGGCTCACTGCAAGCTCCGCCTCCCGGGTTTACAGCATTCTCCTGCCTCAGCCTCCCGAGTAGCTGGGAATATAGGCACCCACCACCTCGCCCGGCTAGTTTTTTGTATTTTTAGTAGAGACGGGGTTTCACTGTGTTAGCCAGGATGGTCTTGATCTCCTGACCTCGTGATCCGCCCGTCTCAGCCTCCCAAAGTGCTGGGATTACAGGCTTGAGCCACCGCGCCCGGCCATCAGTGGTACTTTTTAGTTAAGGATTATGATTTTTTCTAATTTATTATTTGTGTCATTTATACTTTTACTGGGTAAAGTTAATGGTAAAGAGCTCCTCATCTTCTCTTTCCCTTACCTAACTACCTACCTGCATACCTTCTCATGTTTCAAGAGTGGCATTATATATTATTTCTTTGGGGAAACTTTTTCTGACTTGTCCCCTAATCCTCACTCTGTTCTGCCCAGGCCATTTCATACTCATCCTATATTGTGTTTTGGCTTTGTAGCCCTTACCCAAAATATAATATATACATATTTGAATTACTGGTTTAAGGGGTGTCACTCTCAGGAAACTGTGGACTTAACCAGGATGGAGCTATATTTATTGTTCAATATTATAATCCATAGTGACAAACAATATGTATATATTGTATATATTATAAATATATATATAAAATAATTGTTGACTCTGTGAATGGTTCACAAAAATGTATTTGACACTTGAACCGTTGCTATAACCAGAATGTGTAACAAGGAACTGTAAATTTTTAAATAATTTTTTAATTCTAAAAATGTAGAGGGAAAATCATAAATGCTCCAAGAGAGAATAAAGAGGTTAATTTACAAATAAATAACAGTGATATTAACAAAAAAATTATCCATGGACACCCTAGACACTCTCAGTAAATGGCGTAATTTTTCAAAAGTTCTGCAGGAAAAAATGTTTAAACATAGAATCCTAAAATTAGATACAATTTGGAGATAAAAGGACTTTTTAAAATAACAATGAATTCAGAAGGTTTGCCATTTTGTACATTCCTTTGAAAATGTTATTGGAGGATATACTTTACTAATCCAAAGTGACTATAGACACACACACACACACACACACACACACACACACACAATATCTCTTTCTCCCGTGCCAACATACACATCCAAAAATCAAAAGTAAAACTGGAAAATAAAATCCAAGATCTGTACCTGGAAGGTGTTTGAGTTAGACATGACAACCCTAGGCACACTTGGGATGAGGGAGAGGCTACAGATAATATCTAGATGTTGGTAGCACTTTAATGAGTTTACTCAAAGTCTGATGGTCACTATTACAGTTTGTATATAAGAAAAATTTCTGCATCACTTAACAAAAGAAAAACCTGTCAATTTGGCCATAAAGAGAAAGCTGGGGCAAAAGCAAAGATCTTAGAGGAAAAGGTGGCAAGATACATTCAAATGTAGCAATAATTAACATATTTAAAAGACAAGACACAGAACGTATTCAAAAAAGGTTTGGCTGTGCACTGTTAACAAAAGACACAGCGAATGAACAATAAAATTTAGAAATAAAGGGATATAGGGAATATATCAGGCAATAGAGATGAAAGTAAATGTAGTAGCTTTAATGTTGAATGTAGAAACCAATGCAAAAAATTGAAATCATAAAAGTATGTCATAAATGATACAATTCACCATTATGTAAATCTTGACTCTTTATACCAATTTAATTTTTAAATTAAGGCTATCTTAATATTAATAATTTTTGTTTTTTGAGACGGAGTCTCGCACTGTTGCCCGGGCTGGAGTGCAATGGCGCCATCCCTGCCTCCCGGGTTCACTCAATTCTTTTGCCTCAGCCTCTCGACTGGCTGGGATTACAGGCGCATACCACCACACCCAGCTAATTTTTTGTATTTTTAGTGGAGACAGGGTTTCACTATATTTGCCAGACTGGTCTCGAATTTCTAACCTCATGACCCACTCTTCTCGGCCTCCAAAAGAGCTGGGATTACAGGTATGAGCCACCGCTCCTGACCAATACTAATAATTTAATATTTTTATAGTAGTAACAGTTTATATTAACAATTTAATGTTTTATTTGCTTATTTATATATAATATACTTTAATTTCAAAAGTAAAGTACTTGCTCATACAAATGGGTACTGTGGGTAAAAGTCTGCATAGACTGCCGAAATGTGGCTGAGGACTCCAGGGCAGGACTTGAGAGAAAGAAGTGATTTGAGCCCAAACTTTCCAGGGCTCTTTCCTCCCTACCTTCCTCCCTATTCAGTGGATCATTTTGGCTTTTAGTAAAGGAGAAGCTGGTCATCTTGTTTTTCAGTAGTGATGTCATTCTTTAACTGAGGGAACAAGGTATGAATGACTTAAGCACGCTCAAATCTTCTTTTCACCCTTTACCAATTGCTCTCCTTTTCCACATTACTAGTCCATTATTCTAATAAAAAAATGATGCCATCAAAACTGAGGCTTTTGAACAATAAATCACCCTCCTGATTATGAGTTAATCTTTCCTTCAGAAAGGCATGGACAACTTTGTCCAGTGACAACAGTGAATTGTTAACTTACTGTATAGATAATTTAAGTTGAGAGTCTGTAAACACAGTTAAGGATGAAAATGACTAAGGCTTTGATGTTGATAACCACCATATGTCAATAGGCCATGGTTAAAACAAATGAGCTACAGAGGTCCAAAACTCAGACGGTGTATAAAAAGCGAAAGATCTTAGAAATGGAAAGAATTATGATCAGAGTGATGGGAGAGGTGAATCGTCTTGAGATCAGTACTTTGGATGACTTTGAAGTCAAAAGATTTAAGAAAAAGATTCTAGGAAGCCTGAATTAGAGATTACTTAATACGTTTTTTTTTTAAAGAAAGTATTAATGAATTGATTTTCGAGCCTAAGTCTCAAGGTATTTTAGAACTTAGTCTTTTTTATTTTATAAGAAGTAAAATGTATTTCTTTTCTGCTGCATTTTGCCTTTTTTACCCTCCTGATCCATATAGGGCATACACAAACAATATTAAAAAATGTATTTTAAAAAATTATGAGGTACCTTTATGATTTTAAAATATAAATTATGAAATACTTTTCTCTGATTCTTTTGTCTTTGCATTAGTGTGTGAATTTTAATGTTTTGTCAAATTAATCATTTGAAATAGGGATGTTAACTTATTTGTGTGAACATGTGCCATTGTTCTGTAGTAAAGGCTGATATGTGATAGTTAAAACAATAAGAAACTTCTAGAGAGCTTGGTATCTACAAATGGAACCAAATGAAGTAATTAGTAAACTATGAGATGATTCAAACATTGCTTTCACATTCCTCATTTCCTGCATATTTTATAGTACATCTGCAACCTTTCTGCAAAAAACAGAGATTCAGCATTGCTCTTCATACTTTTGAATTTGGTTTCCTCTCTCAAATAAACCCAGCAGGTAACAGTTGATACAGATGGAGAACCAAGTTATAATTACCATCAATTGCATTGTCTTCTCCACTGTACCAAATGCTGCATGTTTCAGGCAGGCCACTCCGGAGATTCTTCTCTTGGAGGCCTGCTTCTGCCTGAATCAATGTGCATCCCCTTTGATGTTCCCACAGTGTGCACAATATACCCTTGAACACACACTGCTCAGGGTAATATGTCTCTAATGCAATGAAATCAATGGGAACACAGCCTTTTTTGCCTGACAGTGTTGTCAGGGTGTATTATCTGGTTTAGGCTGTGGCTTTAGTTCATAGCAGTCGTCAGTTAAATTTCCCTTTCTGAAGCTGAGCAAAGTGTGGTAATGTCACAGCCACAGGCGACTGCCGTTCATAGGATGGTTACCAGAGAAGCATAGCCTCCTGGCTTGTCACACTGTATATATCTCAGGGTCTTCTCTTCCTTCCTAGTCAGAGGTTTCCAAGAATGTTGCCTGGAGCAGTCAAGGGATGCAAAAGAGAGAGATTTTTGTTCTGCACTTAGCAACATTACCACACTTCACACTCAGTTTCTGATAAGGGAAAATTTAACTGACTTGCTGTGAACTCAATCTATCAGATAATACACTCTGACAGGACTGTGGATAAAGGCTAGAAAACCTACTAATTTATATTTCATTATCTCTGCACTTGGCTTAATCTGTTATCTTTTGCTAAGTGTTACGAAGATAACAAGGAGAACTGAACTGAAAGGGGAAAGGGGAACCCTGACCCCACAGGGGAGGCAGGAAAACTCACTGGATAATTCTGCCTCCTGTCTTAAGAAGTTATATGCCAGGGGGTAACTGTGGAGCCTGTGTGTAATATTAGAATAGGCAGGGCAGTCTTGCACAGGTGAGGAGTGGATGGCCACATCTAGCATCTGCTGCTTCTTGCTTCACATGAGAAAACAAAATAACAACAATGGAATTGTGAAATAGCACATGTTGATGTCCAGGCAGCTTCTAACCCATACCTCACGTAGTACACTCAAGAGTCAAAATAAAACGATCTTTCTGGGTCGTAGTCGTTGTTATTGAAAAAGATACTCCTAAATACTGATGTGTGTTCACTGGAACCAATGAGGTAATAGGGAAATAAGAGTTAATTCAGGGATAACTGCTCTTTAGGGCACAGGATGGCCAGTTGTCATAAACACTCCGGAGGAGGGGGGGTGGTAAGGGTGGAATAAACGTCTGGTTCCTATACAGGATTGTAGTGGTACTATCTGGCATTTCTTATGCCAGATATGGGTAATCCCACTGTCCATACTTTGAAAATTAATGGTAGAATACAAATAATAACCACAGAATTGGAGGGACTCTAGAATTATGCTGAAGAATATTTTACCATGTATTCCTTAATATTAACTTATCAAGCAATAGGTTAGACATTGGGAATCAAAACATTTATAAAACTGTCTCTTTTGAAGTGTCTTTTTTCCTTCAAAGAGAGCCATGCCAGCACCTCTCAGAGAGGGTCACCTAACTCTTTTGTTGTTCTATGCTGACAAGAAGGATAGTGGTAGGGGATTAGGTATATGACTAGAGAGTTCAGTTGAAGTTTAACTCTTCTTATAAATTATTCTAAGAGAAATTTGAACTTTGTATCTTTGTTTTCAGAATGGCTAACCTGTACCTCCCAGTACACGGTAAGTGATTCCTACACTCTCAGTTCTACTTCCACATCTGTAAAGTGAAGTGGTGGGAGGAGTAAGAATATATACCCTAACTATACTTTAGGGATGAAATGTGCCAAAGAGGAAGTCACTATAAACACAGAATGGTAGATATCATAAAGATTATTTACAGGAAAATAACTAGCAGCCAGAATATCTGGAATATAATCCTAGCTCTGTCATGGACTCACTGCAGTTCCTTGAGAAAACACTTTCCCTAAAGTTTCAGAGGCATCTTCCATAAAATGATGATATGTAAATAGTTTCTCTCCGAGACTTCTTTCCATTTTAGTTCTGTACAATGTATCTAAAGAAGTGGAAATCTCCCAGGTGGGTTGGTTGAGCACCCAGTAGCTGATTCTCTGACTCTCACTCCAATGTCTTTCCTTTTTTGTATGATGCTACCTTCTGCCACCTTTAAAAATAAAGTTAATTCAAATAGTTGGAAAATTATCTTAAAGAGTAACCATTGGGTCAAGAATCACAATAAATAAATGCTAGTTGTTATTATCGGGTGTATTCAGATAGACTGTCAACCTTTAAAAGTGTCAAGCAGCTACTGCAACAATCTATGTAAATTTCAAAGTATGGTTCTGAAGTACTCATTTGAAATCCAAGAATAACTGTATGCCATCTTTAAAATATGCCTTTCCCTCATAATGCCCTCTAGATATTCCTGTTGAGGTAACTTCAACTCCCAAGTTTTTCTATTCACACAAAATTTGGTGACCTGATTTTAAACCTTTCCTAAAACCTCCTGGATCAGCTCTTCATATTCTGCTAAACTATTTCTAACATAAGCTGCCCTGAGCCTCACTTGGTTGTTTTGGCCATTTCTCCTGGGAACTTCCACAGTTACCCAAAGGGAGGTAGTGACAAATATTTCATCATCTTGATTTTTCTCCACCTCCCACACACAACCACTTGTAGTTCTAGGGTGTATGTATGTGTGTGTGTGTGTGTGTGTGTGTGTCCTTAAACACAAACTAGGAAAGGCCTTCCTGCTCTGTCACAGTTCCTTTTGCCATCAACTATTGCTACTATGCTATGCTAAGCTTTCTCTTCCTATGAAGAGCTCTCCTATCAAAATTAGTGAATAAAGTTGATCCTGCATTTCATCATTTAACTTAAAAACTAACACTCAATTTGGAGGTACCAACGAAAGCTGTCTAATATTAATTGGGACTACTACTTCCTCATTCCTGATGTTTTTCTTTCCTGTGAAGGGAGCTTTAGGAATATAAGTCCAAGTCTCTCTCCAATGCACTATTTATTTCATCCTTGGGGAGATGAAGATAATCACTTGCCTGGTAACTTTGGGGGTAATAGCTAGGCACATGTGGCTTAGCTCCATCTTTCTTCTCTCTCTTGTCCACTCTCCCACTAGTATTTCTGTTCTCTGGAGCAGGAAGTGGACGTGTAAAGTCCACTTGGGCCCACCTTGCTTGGACTTTGGGATTAAAAGTTCTTGGATTCAGTTATGAGGCCCTTTGTGCTCTTGCACTAAAATTCTTTCTCCAACTAAATCCTTATCGGTAATAATGGTATCCCGAGTAGCTGACCTCCTGAGTAGCTGGGATCACAGGTGCCCGCCACCATGTCTGGCTAATTTTTTGTGTGTTTTTGTTAGAGATGGGATTTCAACATGTTGGCCAGGCTGGTCTCGAACTCCTGGCCTCAAGTGATCCACATGTGTCAGTGGATCTATATTTCATGTTATTCAGACTTTGGACAGAAAAAGGTGGAGTTAGTTATTAAAATCCACTTAAAGAAAGTACCTCCAGCACAAGAAAGGTTAAAATGAGAAATTATTAAACTCTTAGTAATTATCTACTACGTGGTAAGCATGTTGTTACACATTGAAGTAATACAGATGAATTGGAAATAGTCCCTTTTTAAAAAGAAGCTCAGAGAATAAATTGTAGGCAAAACTGGAGACATTAGAAGAAAGGACACAATATTAAGACACAGAAATGTTTTCCCTATTAGTCAATTCTGAATTATCTAGGTGTGTAGGGTGGAGGTAGGGAGAGAAACTGAAAGAAAAGATAAAATACACATTCATAAGGAGATTCCACTGAAATTCACTTAGCCAACAGTTTCACCTTTTGCATAGTTAACTTTTAAACAATTATTTTAAAATAAAATCTTCATAAAACATAACTTTTCTGTGGACCCAGAAAGNATTGGAAATAGTCCCTTTTTAAAAAGAAGCTCAGAGAATAAATTGTAGGCAAAACTGGAGACATTAGAAGAAAGGACACAATATTAAGACACAGAAATGTTTTTCCCTATTAGTCAATTCTGAATTATCTAGGTGTGTAGGGTGGAGGTAGGGAGAGAAACTGAAAGAAAAAGATAAAATACACATTCATAAGGAGATTCCACTGAAATTCACTTAGCCAACAGTTTCACCTTTTTGCATAGTTAACTTTTTAAACAATTATTTTAAAAATAAAATCTTCATAAAAACATAACTTTTTCTGTGGACCCAGAAAGTTCAGCTTAAATCTTATAGCTAAATAGACAAATGAAAACTGAAAAATTTTAAATGTAATTTTTTTATAAGGGCTGTGTATGACAAACACACTGCTAAAAGTTGAAAGCTTTTCTTCTGAGATCTGAAACATAACAGGAATGCCCACTTTTAACATGTTTAGTTAGCATAGTACTGGAAATCTTTGCCAGAGCAATTAGGCAAGAGAAGTAAATAAAAGTCAAGCATCCAAACTGGAAAGGAAGAAGTAAAATTATCATTGTTTGTAGATGATATGATCTTATATATAGAAAACCCTAAAGATTCTACTGAAAAACTGTTAAGTTTAATAAATAAATTCAGTGAAGTTGCAGAATACAAAATAAACATACAACAATTAATAGTATTTCTTTACACTTTAAATTATCTGAAAAAGAAATGAATATAACAATTCAATTTACAATAGCTACAAAAAAATGAAATACTTAAAAATGAAGTTAACTAGAGAGTTGAAAGACCTGTACACTGAAAACTATAAAACTATAAAGTAAATTGAAAAACACAATAAAATATGTATTGCCTGTTCATGAAATGGAAGAATAAATATTGTAAAAATGTCCATACTACTCAAAGTGATCTACAGATTCAGTGCAATCCCCACTAAAATACTAATGCCATTCTTCATAGAAATAGAAAAAAAATCTTAAAATTTGTATGGAACGCTAAAAGACCCCAAATACCCAAAGCAATCTTGAGGAAAAAGAACAAAGTTAGAGGCATTAAACTACCTGATTTCAAAATATACTACAAAAAAATAGTAACCCAAACAGCATAATACTGGTATAAAAACAGACATGTCAACCAATGGAACAGAATAGATAATCTAGAAAAAAATCCATACATTTAGAGCTAACTGATTTTTGACGAAGGTGTCAAGAACATACAATGGGGAAAGGACAGTCTCCTCGATAAATGGTATTGGGAAATCTAGATATACACGTGCAGAAAAAGAAAATAAGATCCTTATCTCTCACCATACACAAAAAATGAACTCAAAGTGGGTGAAAGATTTAAATGGAAGACTCAAAAGTATAAAAGTATTAGAAAAAAGCATACAGCAAAAACTCCAAGAAAGTGGGCTGGGCAGTGTTTTTTTGGATATGTTTTCGAAATTTCAGGCAACAAAAGCAAAAAGAGACATACAGATTACGTCAAACTAAAAAAGCTTCTGTACAACCAAGGAAACAATCATTAGAGTGAAGAGATAATCTACAGAATGGGAGAAAGCACTTGTAAACCGTATATTTGGTTAATATCCAAAATGTGTAAGGAGCTCAAATAACTCAATAGCAAGAAAACAAATAACTTGATTAAGAAATAAGCAAAAGACATGAATAGACGTTTATCAAAACAAAACATACAAATGACCAACAGTTATGTGAAAAAATAAACAACATCACTAACCTTTAGGAAAATGTAAATCAAAACCACAAAATGACAAATCACCTCACACCTTTTAAAATGGCTACTATCAAAAACACAAAAGTTAAGTATTGTTGAGGATGTGGAGAAAAGGGAACTCTTACACTGTTGGTGGGAATGTAAATTAGTATAGCCCTTTTGTAAAATAGTATGAAATGTCCTCAAAATATTAAAAATAGAACTGCCATATAATCAACAATTCCATTACTGCATATATATATATAAAGGAAATAAAATTAATATGTCAAACATATATCTGCACTCCCATGTTTATTGCACTATTCACAGTAGCCAAGATATGAAATCAGCTTACATAGCCATGAGCAGATAAAGAAAATCTGGTATATATACAGAATGGAATACTATTTTATGTATACTATTCAGCCATAAAAAAAGAATGAAATTTTGCCATTTGTCATGACATGGTGAACCTGGAGGACTTTATGCTAAGTGAAATAATCCAGGCACAGAAGGACAAATACCCCATGTTCACACTCACATGTGGAATCTAAAAGATTTGAACTCATAGAAACAGAGAGTGGAATAATGGTTACCAGGGGGTGGGGTGAGTAGAAAAGAGGTAGTGATGGGGAAATGCTGGTCAAAGGGTATGTAATTACAGTTGGATAGAAGAAATAAGTTTAAGAGATCTATTGTACCGTGTGGTGACTATAGTTAATGACGATGTATTATACTCTTGAAAAATGCAGAGAGAGTTAAATTTTAAATGTTCTCACCACAAAAGTGATATGAGGTAATGAGCTTGCTAATTAGCTAGCTTTAACTATTCCAGAATGTATGTATGCTTTAAAACATCATGTGGTACACGATAAATACATACAACTTTGTCAATTTAAAAAAATGAAAAAATAAAACATGTAATTTTAAATTACATGTGACAAATTAAATGTTTCGGGAGTTAGCAGATGTTTTATCATGCAAACTAGCCTTAGTTTCCTAATTTACTAACTCCCACCTTGTGGGGTTTTTGTAATGATTAGAGGTGATCAATTGAAGGACTTAGCATGAGGTAAATGAGTAATCCATAAATGATAAAGGTTGTGATTTATATTGTTGGAAATGTTTGGTTCGGATTTGGGGAATTTCTTAATTCTGTAGTTTATAAATACCTGTATGTTTTTGTTGCATAAGGAAAATAAGGCACATGTCTTAACGCCTTCTTCAGATGTTTTTGATATTAAGCTATCAAGGCTGAACATGATCAAGATGTAGACAGAGTGAGGTTATTTTGGGGCTGGGATCAAGGGAAGAAATCATATAAGTCAGAGAAAAGGCAGAATAAAAGGAGTATATTAATTCATAGTCTCTTAACTATCCTGTGACTTTTTAAGAATAGACTCTATTTAGACAAATATTTATCATTTAATTGATGTCTGTTGACTTAAATTTTCTTTGCTTCTAAAATTTTTAGCAAATATTATTGACCTTTTTATTTCTGTTTGATAAATCCCCCAAAACACAAGTTATAGAAACAAGTTTTAGCGTATCAATTATTCTTATCAAACAAAATTTTATCTATTCCATAGAATCTGAATGAAAACTTTTTCCCAAAAACACATGTCAATATCAGAAACAATAAACCACTAAACCCTAGTTAGAAGATTTTATTAATTGGCGAATATTAATGATAAAGGCTTATGCTATATAGAAATCATAATTATGTTACTGTATTCCTAGTTCTTCCTGTTGGCCTAGATTTTGGGGGTGGAGTTACTGGTTAGAGAGAGAGAACGTAACATTTTCACTCTGAGGGAGCTGTCACAGTACTATATCATTCTGTTTGGGCTTTCTCCTCCCTCTACCCCCAAAATTAAGTAGAGTTTTGCTTTGGATCTACTAATATTCACTCATTTTTAGATTAGCCAGCAACAAAGATCTTATTTTCTCTGTTTAAGCTGGTTATCTGTAGACAGAAGTTCTTACACCTAGCCCCTGATCGAATCATATCCCATTCACCGTGCCCCACTTTAGAGATACATGAGTGCTGCACTCTTTAGCCATATTACTGACTGTGAGAATGCCTTTTAGCAAGTGTGGGGTCCCAGTAAACAACCCTGTGTGCTTTATTCAGGGTCAGTGAATTGCATAGGGTGTGTTCCATTTTTAGTCACCAACTCTGTCCTTGCATGTCATTGCCCTGACTTTCCAGAGTGGATTTGGTTGACTGAATATTGTGCTGGAAGCATGGGCAATCCCTATTAGGTGAAATCAAAAGTATACACTGCAAGGAGCCTGCTGCACTAAATCCAATGAGAGTTCATAATTCAAGGAATGCAGCTCTCTATAGAAAGAAAAATTATGGAAACACTAGAAAGCTTAATTCGGGTTTTGTTTTAATATTTTTTATTATAACATACACATGCACACACCATCCACTTCCCATTCCTAGAACTGACCCTAGAAAATGAATGCAGAAGGATAAAAGTCCTGACCTGTCACACTTTAGGTCTCCTGCTATCTATCCATCCATGTGCAATCTACCTAATGATATCATAAACACGTGTGCATGCACATGAAAACATACACACACACATGCGCATGCATGGGAGGAGCCATTCCTTCACTCTCCCCAGTTGGGAAGGCTCACCATTGTTCCAGCCTCCACTAGGCACTGATTCTAGATGTTTCCTTTGTTTAGAGAGGCAAGTTTTATAAACAGCGTATGCTGTATCTATATCATGAAAACCAACAATCCTCAAATCTCTGTGGCTTAATTCAAGAGAAATTTACTCATGCTTCATTATGTCACGGATCCAAAGAGACTGAAATATAAATGATTATCATCATCATGACAACAAAAACAAACAAAACAGTAATATATGTTGGACATGCGCTATTAAATCTCACGACCTCTCCATGGAGTAGATATTAGGAAATCGAGGTATGGATACTGTGGCTAAATAAGATTAAGTAACTTACTTGGGTCTTTCCAACTTAACAAGCCTTTTATATTAGATATGTTCACTATCAGAGGCTGATCCTGTTTCCTGTTTCCAACTCCTTAGACTCCCTACATTTTATTGCCCAAAGCAGTATTATAGAAAGATTTCAACTGGCTTGTCCTCACTCATCATTCATCACTTCAGCAAGATCATAATATAATTGACTGCTATCAACTTGCTTTTAGATCATGATGTGTTAAAAAGACAGGCTTATCAGGTGGTCAGTGATTCATTGATTGCCAAATCTCAGGGTTGGTTCTCAGTTTTGGATGTTGTTTGATTCATCTTTCAGTTTATCAATCCAATGTCCTTCCTGGGAGATTAGCCTCTTTGATTGAATTTGAATATGGCTTTATGTTGGACTGGTTTTCATCTTCCTTTTGAAAACACTTCCCTCTATTTATAAAGGAAAAATCTTATCAGAAAGGCCAAATGAATTGGTGATGCCCTGTAGCTTCATTCTCATGTGTGCTTCATGCTGTCTTCATCTGTTTCCCATCAAGAAATCATGGAGATTATGGATTTATTCTTCCATCAGATAGACTTTCATATAAAATAGATGGGGAGATTAAGTTCTTACTTTTAATCTTCATTCAGAAAATGTTTTCAAATCTTTTACTGCTTTTAGAAGAAATATGCCCTTGATTTATGTTTCATTGAAATTATGTCTACAGGAGGTAAAATTTTGAATCTTGATTTCCATGAAGCATATTTAGCACTGTTCTGTCACTCTGTCCTCTGATAAAAAATGATCATAGATCTCTGCCTATAATCATGTAACATGTATGGGAAGAATATAGGTCCCTGTCTCTGACTTTGTGCTCGGCCATGTGACATATTTTGTTCATGGTCAGGTGTGAAATGAATATTTAAGAGGAATCTGCCATTTACACTCTTACTCTTTTAGTCATTTCCCTTTGACAGAAGAATGGGCCTCTCACACAAAAGTGCTGCTACTTTAGCCTGAACCCTCAGGATGAGGAAGACCATGGGGCAGACCTGAACTCAATTATTATTTTGAAACAGAACAATAGCTGCAGACCCACACCCACTTACTTGTAACATGAACAATAAATAATATTTATTTTTGGAAGCTACTTACGGTTATTTGTTTTAGGCATCATCTAATGAGAGTGGAATAGTTCACATTCGCTTCTGGCAGAATAAAGAAAAAACTCAAAGTAGGTCTTATAAAACAATTTTGGAGGTCTTGTGGTCTGCTTGGGCAATGCACGGCATCATAGGCTAGTATGGAAATAAAGCCATGATTAATCAAATAGATTGACTTTATATCTTAATTATTGGTATCATTGATTATACTCCCTCAAACATTAATAAACAAAGCATTTGGTTTTGTAGAAGATGCTAACTATCATTATATGCTTATTGTGCACCATTTGCTAATGGCCTTATGTGTTGACTTAAAAACATTTCTTTGAATGTGAACTCTATAGACTTAAACAAGTAACCTAGACAGCACAATATAGGCATAGTTTTTCTGTTGAGTAGCCTGTTGAATAATGCTAGTCTGTTCATTTGTTCAACAGATGATTTTTCATTGCCCACAATATGAGTTTGCCATTTTGCTATGATAATGTCAATTAGCTTGTTGGATCTTCACAATCAGTCTGTAAGTTAGCATCTATTATTTTCTATATTTTCCATTGAGAAAAGTGACTTTGTAATACAGGCCAAGCATTTGCTGTGTTTTATAAAACGAGTAAATAATCAAACCGAATATGACTCATATTTGTTCTCAGATTTTAGAAACTAAACTCTTAGCCACTATTACACTATCATAATTATTGGAAACTGGTAGCAAAGTAAAAATTTAAGAGCTTTTGACTTGGGATTCACATTGCATATTGACAGTATTACATAATGCATATTTATTATTTTATTTCTTTTAATAAAACTAAATATATTGAGCATCCAACATGAGGTAGACTTTTTCCTGAACAGCAAGAGACAAGTTAGCCAGAAAAATTACCCTCAAGGGAGGAATTCTGTTGAATATTCAAGAAATATTAGAGAAAAGCTTACAGTGTCTTCAATGCTTTGCAGACGCCCCAAATTACTAACAGGAATATAATGTTTTTCATTTGAAATTCTTTGTGTGGGTATCTTCTGTAATATGTGGCAGGATATTTAACTGTGTGATTTCAGGTTGAAATGTTTTATTCTGCGTAACACAGACAGAAAATAAAAAGCCACACTTCTCCCCAATGTTGGACTTATGTATCTGGCCTCGGCCTATATTGGGGGCTGGAAGGATTGTTTCTGGCATGTGTGTCACTCCTCTCATCCTGATCTATTCCCAAGTTCACTGAAAAACAACAGGACAGGCTGGGCCTTTTGGCTCATACCTGTAATCCCAGCACTTTGGGAGGCCAGGAGTTCAAGACCAGCCCAGCCAACAATTTTTTTGTTTTGTTTTTAGTATAGACAGTCAACCCTGTCTCTGCTTGGGAGGCTGAGGAATGAAAATCTCTTGAACGCGGGAGGTGGAGGTGCAATGAGCTGAGATCACACCACTTCATTTCAGCCTGGGTTACAGAGTGAGACTCTGTCTCAAAAAAAAAAAAAAAAAAAAAAAAATTTCATGGCAAATTTTAATTTTTTATTTTTTTTAAAACTGTATCCTCCAATTATTTCCTTGTATTACATTGTTGTATTATTCTTTAGTAAATAAATCTACAAGTTTCTAATTTAAGGCTTTTATTTGCTTTATGAATCTCCTCTTTTGGTTTACATCTTGAAGAATGTTCATTTTTATTTTTACAAAAAGAAAATGTGATATGTGAGCATTCTCTCTATGCTCATTGGAGAATCTATACTCTTTTTGTAATGCTAATTCTTATCCAACAGACTTCCTAAAAACAAAATCATTTGTTCTATTCATCTAAACAGGAACATGGTAAATTGAGTGCTTAAATAGTCTTAGTGTTTTTGTTTTTTCTTTTGAGACAATCATATTGCCTTCAATAAAGGTTAAATTTAGACTAAAATCTAAACAAAAACTGAAATTTCAAAGTGAAAAAAAGTCAATTAGGTGCTTCTATTTAAAATGCTCAATAACTTAATAGATCATTGTCAGCAGGCATTTGCTCTACATTTTCACATTGAAATTATTTTAAGACATTTTTCAAAATTATTAGAATGACCTGAAATGGCAGTCATCTTAACTTTGGCATTATAACAGCAAACAATATGAGATAGTTTCTGCATTGCTGAAAGGTTCTACATTGCTTTAAGTTCATAAATTGAGCTGGGTCTGCTAGACTTTCAGTTTGGGAAATATAATTTTCTTTAGAATATTAATAGATCTTTTTAATATTTGCCTTTAATATGATATCTTTGTGTAAATAAACCAATGCGATATTTTTTTCTGGGTCCAACAACTTCCAAGATTTCTGAAACTGCAGAATATAGACACTTATGCCCAACCTATCTTCTGTCTGTCCAGTCTGGCTTGGTGCACATGTACCCAAAAAACAAACAACACAAAATGTACATAGAGCTGGGAAAAGTCATTAAAAATGTATTCATTGAGCACATTTGAGGGGACTATAAAACACTGCACAGTTTCTAATTATAAATGCTTCAGTTGCATCTCAAAGATCCAGTAGTCCTATAAAATGAAAAAAAAAAGAGGAGATAAATTTCTTCTGAGAAATTATTTTAGATAAAAGATCCTGTAGCAAATCAAGGTCTGTAACAAAGTTTTGGTTTGAAATAATCCAGAAATCATTTATATTTCATAATTGGTTTAGGGATGCATAACATTTTAACAGGAGATCTGCCTTCTGAATTGTTTGCCTAAGGCAAATATTAAAATTAATCTTCATTCCCTGACCACCAGCTAACTGATTGCAGGGAGTGTGAGCCCAGAAGAGCATGTGACTGCTAAAGGATTGGTCACAGATAATTTAGAAGGTGATTAATCTACAAGCAGAAATCTAATGAGTTGATCATACAAGTGCTATCTGAGATTTTATAAAACTAAGGTTCTTCCCACAGAATAATAATAGGGCTCACAAATATAATTCAATATATATTTATCTTCCTATTCTCCAATGAAGAACCCAAACTAAAACATTTCCTCAGTCTTAGTATTTTGGAATCTTTCTCTTCTGTTTCATTCATGTCCCAAGTGTTGGCACCACGATTTTCGTACTAAACCATCTTGCAATTGTCTCACAAACTTTCTGTGACAGATTTTTGGTGATAGACACATTTTAATAGATTCTATTCCAACAAATGCTGACTTTCTGTATTTTATTCCAGGTTTCTTTCTGTTTTGATAGACTGATAGAAATATGTTCAAGATGGATAGCTGGTTTTCAAAGGGAAACCCATTTTCTACCTGTGGACTCCATTTTAGGAATGGTTCCATGAAGAACAAAAATGTCCAGAAACCAAATTTAGTAGATTGTTCTATTCTACTACTAAGTTTGGAAACACAATTACTTAAAATTTATGTATTTTTTCATAATTCCAGAAAAAACATTAATAAATTTGATAGAAAATTAACATTATCTGTAATCCCAGCACTTTGGGAGGCCGAGGTGAGTGGATCATGAGGTCAGGAGTTCGAGACCAGCCTAGCCAACATAGTGAAACCACGTCTCTACGAAAAATACAAAAATTAGCCGGGCATCATGGCACATGCCTGTAGTCCCAGCTACTTGGGAGGCTGAGGCAGGAGAATTGCTTGAACCCGGGAGGCGGAGGTTGTGGTGAGCCGAGATCGTGCCACTGCACTCCAGCCTGGGCAACGTAGAGAGACTCCATATCTGGAAGAAAAGAAAAAAAAGATAATCAACAAAATCTTATTATACTCATTTATAATTGAATTGTAAGCACTTTAACATGAGTCTGTATATTTTCTTCATAAAGAGTCTCATAGGATTCACTAATCCTTCTCATATCTGTGTTATAATGAGAGCAGCTCTCAGGAAAGTAATTATTCGTGGCTTGGTTTCCATTTGAATGTTTAGTAAACATCTTAATTTTTGCTCAGCCTAATTTGTATTGTTTGACTTTATCCATTTTGTCCTTTATAATTTTAGCTTACTTTTCTTTGTCTGAATAACTATAAACAAGGACATAACCTGGAAGATAAAGCATTGTATTTGTGTCTTTGCATGATCTGGTCCCTGCCAATGTTTCAACATCTCCATCGACTGCCTTAGATCCCCACCCTTTGCCACATTAAGCTTCTCTATTCCTAGGACCCCTTAACTCTTCATGACTTTTGATACTTTTACTTGCTGTTTTCTCTAAATTGAATAATCTTCCCCAGTTTTCTTATGTTAGATTTCTTAATCGTCCTTAGTAAGTTTCTGTCTAAATGTCACCTTCTCTGAGAGGCCATTCTGCTTACTCTACCTAAGTTAGTTCCCTGCCTTTAATATCCATATCATTAAGCTATTGGTGCTCATATAACACTTTTCAAGGTCTGTAATTATCTCCTATTTTTATTTGTTTGCATCTTTTTCATTTGCCTTCTAGATTAGAGAATGTGAGCATCAAGAGGTACAGTATAAGTGACCCAGCAGGAATGTGAAGTTTGGGAGCACAGTTGTGGCATTTGTGTACATTTGGTAATCATGAGTAATGGATACAATCTAACAATCTAGCTTGTTAGATTGGGCAAAAGATAAGTCAAGTGGTATAATACGCATGGCCTCCAGATGCCCATTTTATGTCTTGCACAGCTACTGAGTGAGTTTCACTAGGCTAAAGGATGACTGAGTCTCCTTGCCATCTGGCTTTTATCCTTTAAGAATCCAGAGGCCTCATCGTCAATAACTTAATCTGAATTTCACACCTTAACTCTTCCATCATATGAATCCAAGTGCCTGGATTATAATTATTGAATGCCTACATACGGGACTTAAGATACTCTAACTTAAGGCTTATATGGATTGTGGGCTTTCTAACCTAGAGGATTTCCAGTGGCAGGACTTTGACAAATACAAGATCTATAAAAGCAAGACCTCTTCTCTCTCCTCACCATTTAATCACCAAAAACCAAAGTGTGTGTGTGTGTGTGTGTGTGTGTGTGTGTATGTGTGTATACATATATATATATATTTTCCTTTCTTTCTTTTTTTTTTTTTGAGACTGAGTTTCGCTCTTGTTGCCCCTACTGGAGTGCAATGGCATGATCTAGTGCAATGGCACGATCTCTGCTCACTGCAACCTCTGTCTCCCAGGTTCAAGCAATTTTCTTGCCTTAGCCTCCCAAGTAGCTGAGATTACAGGCATGTGCCACCATGCCTGGCTAATTTTGTATTTTTAGTGGAGACGGGGTATCTCCATGTTGATCAGGCTAGTCTCGAACTCCCAACCTCAGGTGATCTGCCCGCCTCAGCCTCACTAAGTGCTGTGATTACAGGCGTGAGACACAGCTCCTGGCCAAAACCAAAGTATATCTTATATGTAATATGTAGTAAGTGGGTAGCAAAATTAGTTGTATGTATGCAGGAATGAATGAATGAATGAACATAATCAATAGACAAATGAAATAACTATGTAACATCCATATTTGGGTGTCATGTAGATGTAGTTTTAACTTTAGTATGCAAAAGCCTCAATTTTGTCTTTCAACATGAAAGAATTCTTTATTTCCCCAAGTGTGGAGCCTTTTCACCTCTTCTCACATTCTTTCCAAGAAGCAGGCATATGCTTAGTCAAGAAAAGAACACTTTGCCTCAGTGGGTGGGCTGTATGCTTCCAAACCTAAAACTGATGCTTTACAAGTATTGCAAAAAAGCAAATTATCAGGGTAACAAAAACAGACTCAAGCAACGCCTTCTGCCAGATTCTCTCCAGATCTGGCCCCCAGTAGGAGTATATGCCTGGGGGTGGGGAGGTGGGGATAACTTGCGTGCCATGGATCTTAAGCAGCCCTTCACATGAGTGCAATGAGAGAAGACATTCTTATCTTTTTTTAAAAAATTTTTTCTTCTCAATAGTCCTCACGTAAACCCAAAGAGAACTTCCCTCCATGGGTTTAATTAAGTAAAAGCACTCTCTGACCTGTCAATCTGGGGACTGGATTCATCCTAGGGCCTTCACCTCATCTGAAGTATCTCAGATGAAGCTGCCAAGTTTTATTCTGCTCTAATTAAAAGTTGTGAAAAGATGTTTTAAAGTTTATTATTTTCACTTGAATATATGTGTAATTTTTTTTATTTAGGCAGATTCTTGAATTGCCTTTGGAAATACTATTTTTTTTTTTCTTGAGACAGTCACCGTTTATCATGTAGTGAGCTGATTTCTTAGTATTAGGATATTTGTCTCTATTAAACTAAGAAAATGTTATTTCTTCACAAATTTTAGGGGAAATTCTTTGCTCAGTATGTCCTGCTTAGATCACTGTCACCTGACTGTAGTCATTTTAGCTTGTAAATAAAATCTATCAATACTAAATTATACTCATTTATCATATTTCATTGACTCCTGTCTCGTCCCATTATGACATAATTGTCAAATGTAACATGTTCTTACATGAGAAATCTCATTCCCAAATGTGTGCTACACTATTAAAGAACAAGATACATAACAAGGACACTTTCTGTGTTGGTTAAAGTTTACACTTTTGGTGTCTTTTGCCTAACATCTCAAGAGATAGTAAAACAAATGACTGACTTTTGTATTAGTCTATTCTCACATTTCTCTAAAGAACTACCTAAGCCTGGTAATTTATGAAGACAAGAGGTTTAATTAATTCACAGTTCCACAGGCTGTACAGAAAGTATGATTGGGAGGCCTCAGGAAACTTACAATCATGGGAGAAGGTGAAGAGGAAGCCAGCATGTCTTACCATGGCAGAGACAGAGATAGAGCAAAGGGGGATGTGCTATACATTTTTAAACAACCAGATCTCGTGAGAACTCATGCACCATCACGGGAAAAGCAAAGGGGAAATCTACCTCCATAATCCAATCACCTCCCACCAAAGTCCCTTCCCCAACATTGGGAATTACAATTTAACATGAGATTTGGGTGGGGACACAAAGCTAAGCCATATCAACCTTCAAGACTGCAGTTTCAAACCAAACAGTCATAGTAATAGGTCATCAGAAGTTGCCTGGAAGTTTACTGACCTGTTTTTCACACATAGGACATTTTAGAATAGAAGAATCCCGAGACTCAATATGATGACGTCTCTGTGACCCAAAACAAAATTTCTCAACTGTGTGAAAACTTACCTGAGTGAATACTTCCAACTTTCTGGTGATGTCTGTTATAGTCTGTTGACATAATTATCATCTTATGTCTGCCCATACTCTAGGGATTAATTCCTACCCAACATGGGCATTTCCAGAATTTTGACTAAAGATGAGGCACACACGTAAAAGTAATAGTATTTATACAATGCAGAATATAAGAATACAGCAAATACGTTGTGCTAACTATGCTGCAACTGTAGCATAAATGAAATAAAGCAATGGGTATTTTGAGGTAGGAAAAATGACTGTGGGCTGGGGAAGGGGGGCATTTTTTTTTTTTTTTACAAGAGAATGTGATTAAAGTTGAATTATGAATTGATTAATAGCCAAAGTGGAAAAGGGAGTTCTTTATTATAGATTGGAGGAAGGGCTTTCTCTACTTTAAGGCATGGTTGCCTCACACGGCTCTGCTTTGTGCCACCTGCAAAGGAGACACCTGGTAGTTGAAATTCAAAGTGGGATCTGTCTCTTAGCACTAACAAAATGGTGCAACTAAGCCACACACCTACGTCTCCTGCAGCCCAGAGGCAGGATCAATTTCTAATTCATCCACCCAGATGAAGTACTTTAAGAACTTTATCCTAATGCTGATCTTTCTCTACATTTTGTCTCAGAAAATCACACATGTCCTTGTTTCTTTTTTCTTTCTCTTTCTTTCTTTTTGAGAAAAGGTCTCCCTCTGTCTTCCAGGCTGGAGTGCAGTGGTGTGATCTTGGCTCACTGCAATCTCTGCCTCCTGGGCTCAAGTGATCCTCCCACTTCAACCTTTCAAATAGCTGGGACTACAGGTGTGAACCACCACACCTGGCTAATTTTTTGTGTTTTTTTTGTACAGTTGGGGTTTTGCCATGTTGCTCAGGCTGGTCTTGAACTGCTGAGCTCAAGCCTTCTGCCCGCCTTGGCCTTCCAAAGTGCAGAATTACAAGCCTGAGCCACTGTTCCCAGCCCACATTTCCTTTTTTTAAATTTTTACAGACATATATGCTGAGTAACTGCCATGTGCAAGTACAAAGAGATGGAAAAGCTCAAGATTTATTTAGGGATTCCTGAACAAACCCTTTGTAGCAAAGATCGGCAAACAACAGACCACAGAGCAAAATTGCCTTCCACCTGTTTTTGTAAAATTTTATTGGAATACAGTCACTCTCATTTGCTTTTATATTGTCTGTGGCTACTTTCACCCTACAACAATAGAGTTGAGTATTTGAAACAGTATGCATGGCCTGCTTATTTGACTCTTTACAGAAAATGTTTGCCAATGCTTGCTTTGTAGAAGAGCATGGGAAAAAAATGACCTAAAAGGACACATTCTAGTCTTCCTGAAATCAACTCAATCTTAATCTTTAATAAAATAATAGTTTATTTGAAGTTTCTCATAAATACCAAAGCAGTTTACAAATGTGAATCACAATGTTGACACTCTGGCTTCCTGCTTAGGGTTAGGAAGAAAACTCCTTTCATGATGCTGTGATGAAGAAACCAGTACACCACCACCAAGATGAGACAAATGATGATTTATCGATTGGATAATTTTAAATAACAGTAAAGGCATTACCATGTTCACCTTTGTTCATTCTAATTTTATAATTACCTGATTTTGACTCTGTAGACATGGTGAGAGGAGGGGGCATTTAGGATATTTGACTGTTTAATATGGGGCTGGCCCACCTCAAAGGAAGGTAGAAAACTGTCCACACAATGGGGGTTTCACAGATATGTTTAAGATGAGAAAATGTCAAAAGTAAAGGTAGAATCTCAGTTGCTGAATAGCTCACATTCCAATAAGTAGTTCTTTTCTGCTCTATTATTTATTCCAGTCTTTTTACCCAGCAATCAAGTTATTCCCTGAAAGAAAAAAGTAGAGCGTTGAGCTGGGGGTGGGGGCTGGGGAGTGGATGGTGTTCAGTAG
This sequence comes from Rhinopithecus bieti, assembly GCF_001698545.2. Classification (NCBI taxonomy): domain Eukaryota; kingdom Metazoa; phylum Chordata; class Mammalia; order Primates; family Cercopithecidae; genus Rhinopithecus; species Rhinopithecus bieti. The sequence goes on from NW_016814088.1 coordinate 2,554,217, forward strand.
GGGGTCTATCTGGCACAGGTCTGGATCATAGTGAGAAAAACTACTTGGGTGTAGAATTGAAAGAACTGAAGTGGTAAGAAGAGGCAGAGGGGAAAAAAAAGGATCAAATTCAAGAAGAAGTAGAGATGATAGAATAATAAACAACTCTCTAGGAAAGGCCAGAATATGGGAGCTCTGCTTGAGGCTTTGGAAAACTGGAGACCTCTTCTATTTTACCTGTGGATATTAAAAGCCCCACCGAGGCCTACTAGCCCTTCATGATTTGAAGAAAAATTCTAGTCACACACACCTGCTTCAGATCATTTTCCACGACACACCTGTTCTGTTACCTTGAAGGCACTCTTTGCCTCCTTCTCTCAACCTCTGTCATCATGCTTATATTCTTTTTTATTTTATTTTATTATACTTTAAGTTCTAGGGTACATGTGCATAACGTGCAGGTTTGTTACATATGTATACTTATGCCATGTTGGTGTGCTGCACCCATCAACTCGTCAGCACCCATCAATTCATC
>NW_016814088.1:2559550-2581657 GCF_001698545.2 Rhinopithecus bieti
CCCTTCCCCCTTGCGCTTCCAGGTGAGGCGATGCCTCGCCCTGCTTCAGCTCTCGCTGGTCAGGCTGCAGCAGCTGACCAGCACCGATTGTCCGGCACTCCCTAGTGAGATGACCCCAGTACCTCAGTTGAAAATGCAGAAATCACCGGTCTTCTGTGTCGCTCGCGCTGGGAGTTGGAGACTGGAGCTGTTCCTATTCGGCCATCTTGCTCCGCCCCCCATCATGCTTACATTCTTAAGGTTATCTGGGCACTACTTGCTTACATTATTGTTGCCTTTCCTTGCTTTTGGGTTAATTTTAATTAACATAACAGGGTTGGGAATTTCTACCACGAACTAAGAAAACTCTTAATCTGTTTAAGCAGAACTATATTGCTTCACGTTTTGACATGCTTGTGAAATATTTTTTCTAGTAGTTTTCTCTTTTAGCACATCCTGACCTCCGCAAACAGTTTTGGGTGGGTGTGTTTTCCAGACTGATTCTGTAGCTCTCAATTGGGTTTGTCCCGAGCAGGGCATCTGTATGATGTCCATAAGACAAGGTTTCTCGCAGTAGCTATGTGGCTGTTCTCCATTCCGTAGCAATTTTATTCTGACATGTGGGGAAATCAATTCTAATCTGTGAAAATAGTACTAAATTATAAATGTGCTGCAGTTTAGTTTTTCCTGGGAAACTCCATGAGAGAGTATACCAACAAAACACGTCTACATTATCAGCACTCTAATTGGCCCAGGTTGACTTAAGGTTATGACTTCTGGCTCCATAGGTCAGGTAGTATGCTGTATGTGTGTGTGTGTGCATGTGTATGCATGTATGAATGTGTTGTGTGTGTGTGTTTATGAAGAACAACAAAAAAAATGTAACTTTTAGGATTGCAGAAGAGCTGTTTACTCAAAGTTAAGGAACCATTAATTGGTTTGAAAATTACGTCATGGTTTATAAAAATGAAGTTTTAAATTACACGTATTGGATATATTTGGAATTTGTCAACAAAAATAAAAGATCATGATAGATTCAAATATGTTTGGAGAAACTCAAATGTAGTGGTAGAAATGTGGAACCTCATTATAGGAATGTGAAATCAAATAAAATTAAACTGTTTGAAAGAAAAGCCAGCAGCAATTTACTCATCACAAAATTTAAATTAGGATTTTTTACACTTTTTTTTCCATATGCAAAACTTCAAGGGTGACATAAAAAAGAGTAAGAGATGGATCCTGCTATCTACAAACTCTTCCATTCATTTTATTCATTTATTAATTCATTTAACCAAACTTCACTGAGCACTTACTCTATGCAAACCATTCTGCTAGGAGAAGGGAAACTAACACCTCTAATTTAAGACTTTTAACATACGCACAGGTTTGAAAAAATAAGAAGACCTGGAATATTAAATCTGTGATCCCAACCAAGAAAAGTGAAGTATCTGCCCAGAGTGAGCTAGAGCTGAAGGAACTTAAAAAGACATAGAATATTTTAATACATTTTCTCAATTATTTTTTCATCAAATGTCAAATTTAGACATAAGATTCCCAGAATCAGTCATTTAAATATACAGACAGTTGCTTTGAAGTGACTCTCAAATATTGTGGGCTTGTAGACTCTGGATACTTTTGCATTTTATTATCAGGGCCTTAGAATAATAAGGGGAGGTCTTCACTTCTTCCTGACAGACCTGCACATGGTGCTCTCTGATGACTCTTATTATGCTTTTCCATATATATGGGTCTCCATGCAACATCGACCCTGACTATCATTACACATTTTCACAACTGAAGAAAGGAAGAAAATGCAAGCAAATGAAATTCAAAGCTACGTTTTGCTCCGACTGGACTCTGGCTTTGGAATAATTACTTTCTTTTTACTTTGTCATAGCCATCTGTAGTAAGTAAAAGCTCTTCTAAGATATTATTAGTACCAAAATGATAATATTACCAACACCCACTAACCATTTACTAAATACCTATCCCAACCACTGTGTTTTGCACTATAATACATTGCCTTATTTAATCCTATCATAGTCAATGAGGTAAGCTGTATTATCACCATTTTCCAGATAAGGAAATTGAAGACCCTGAAAGATGTTAACCAATTTGACTCAAATAGCATAAGTAATAATCAGTGTATTTAAAATAATACTCAAATCTAAGTTTTGTGCCTCCCATGCCTTTAATGCTACCTCTATTTTGACACAGCCTTTCTTATTTTTGACCAGTTTAGCCTCAACAATTTGGGACCACCATGGGATAACGTGGGAGTGCCACTCCAAAGTCTTAGCCCATTTCCTTCTCTTTCAAATCCCATTCCTTTGGTCAGATAACTCTCATTTTTTGTCTTTTTTGTATCTGTCTTCCATGTTTTTGCCCTTTGAATTAATGCTTAGTGGGGACTCTGCTTGGACTTATTATGGCTTTTCTCTCAGGCTCTGTATTTCAGATGGTAGTTGACTGTATCATGGGCTTCCGCCCGGTGGCAGTCCCAAATTTTTCTGCCCCTGTCCTGAGTGCTTATAACCTCCATACTTTCCTGAATCTTTAAATTTCATCTTTTAAGCTTTATTTACTTCTCAACTCAGGTCCAAGTTGAAAATTAGTTTCATATGGTGTGTGTGTGTGTGTGTGTGTGTGTGTGTGAACATCACTTTTTATTTCTCTTGTATCAAATACCTAAAATTTAATTTTGTAAGAAATTTCTGTTTTCCAAAGTGGCCAAAGTGGCTATACCTTACATTACAACCAGTAGTGAATAAGTTCCAGTTGTGTCACACATTCTCATTTGAGCTTGGTATTGTCGTTAAAAACAAACCCTAGACATTCTTATAGGTATATAGTGGTATATCATTGTGGTATTAATTTGCATTTCCTTAATAATTCATGATGTTGAACATATTTGCATGTGCTTATTTGCTATATATATATCTTCGTGGTGAAGTACCTGTTCAGACATTTTGCTCACTTTAAAACATTTGAGTGTTTTCTTACTTTTGAGTCTTGAGAGTTCTCAATATATTCTGAATACAGGTCCTTTACTAAATATGGAATTTGCAAACATATTCTCTCGGTTTGTGGTTTGTCTCAACAGTGCTTTTCTCTTAACAGTGGCTTACACACAACAAATGTTTATAATTTTTATGAAGCCCAGATTGTCTTTTTCTCTTTTATGAATTGTACTTTTGGTGTAATATCTAAGAACTCTTGACACGACCCAGAGTTACAAAAATTTTCTCCTATGTTTACTTTTAAAGTTTTATAGGTTTACATTTTAAAGTAGATCTGTGGTCTATTTTGTATTAATTTTTATATAAGGTGTGAGATATAGGTTGATATTTACTTTGGGGCATATGGATAGTCATTTTTTCCAGGACCATTTGTTGAAAAAAATTGTCTTTACTCCATTGGATTATCTGTGTACCACTGTAAAAAAATAATTTGATCTTATCTGGGTATATTTCTGGACTCTCTATTTCATTTCATTGATGTATATGTTTGTTTTTAGTTGTTACTGTTTTAAGCCATTAAATTTTGTATTTGTTATACAGCAAAATGTAACAACATGTGACACTGTCACTGTCAAGAACTTTGAAAGGGCTGAAATTTTACTTCTCTCGAAAGCTAACAAGTTAGCCTGCCACAGTTTCATGAATCCTGGTGGAAGACCCAAGACTTCTGGGTCAAGGGTGAAGACAAATTTACTAGTCAAACCAGTAGCCGTAACCAAAGTATTCACATTTTTGTGCTGGTTTCCTAAACCCCAGTTCTCACAAGGTGATGCAAAGAGGGCCAGGTGACAGCTGTACACACAGGCATAATTTAATCACCGATGCACAAGAGATATAATACCACGATTACTATAAGTGGTAAGTGACATCATAGTACCACTTATGTATTTCAGACTCCCCTTCTTTCTGTGACTGATTTTTTTTTCTCCAGAATCAGGTCAGACATTATCTTCCAAGAAGCCTCTGGTTCTTTAGCCTCTGAGTTCCTGTAGCATCATATGTAGTATTATGACTCTGAGTATATGTCTTCCTTACTAGGTAATGAACTCTTTGAGAGTAGGCTCTAACTCATTTTCCTTACACTCTAGTTTGTCAAACTATTAAAACGTTTGATGTACTTGGAACCAACCCAAATGTCCATCAATGATAGACTGAATTAAGAGAATGTGGCACATATACACCATGGAATACTATGCAGCCATAAAAAGGATGAGTTCATGTCCTTTGTAGTGATATGGATGAAGCTGGAAACTATCATTCTCAGCAAATTATCGCAAGGACAGAAAACCAAACACCGCATGTTCTTACTCATAGGTGGGAATTGAACAATGAAATCACTTGGACATAGGATGGGAAACATCACACCCCGGGGCCTGTCAGGGTGGGGGAATGGGGGAGGGATAGCATTAGTAGAAATACCTAATGTAAATGATGAGGGGTGCAGCAAACGAACACTGCACATGTATACATCTGTAACAAACCCGCACGTTGTGCACATGTACCCTAAAACTTAAAGTATAATAAAAAAAAGTATATGTTAGGGCCCCTTCTACTTATACTATAACAAGTCCCATTTTCAGGAAGGCGGTTACTTCATGGGTATTTTCAGCTACTTCCCTCAGTACAGAAATAACTTCTTTGGGAAACAATAATCAAGAAAAATAGGACCTTTTATTCCAAATATTCCATTTGTTCCATTTCTTGTGAAATCATCAACATATTGAAGGCATGGTAACTGTATCAAAAGATGCACATGGAATGTTTTTTAAAGCAATGCTTCAAGTGGAAGTGTAAGGTGAGTAAGAACCTTAAAATGACAAGAAGAAATGTGTGATAATTTAGATCCCTGGGTTCAAAATGGATACCAATATTATAAATAAAGTATATAAATAAAAGACAAGAGATTAATGCACTTCGATTTGAATTTCCAAATATTCATCTACTCTTTGGAAAATTAATCTAATAGTTGCATTGCTAATTGTCTTTATTGGCTCGAAGTGGTGGACTCTACATTAAGAAAGATGTTTCTGGCAGGCACAGAACTTGTTTCAACCTAAGGAATTGACCTAGAGAGTTGAAAAAGTGTTTTTTTTTTTGGTTTGTTTGTTTTGTTTTGTTTAACTAAAGGATGAAAGAATGAATGTGCATGTATTCCAGAGCTCACTTGATGGACTTCACTGTCTTCCAAAGGGCATAGTGTAGAATTGGTAATTAGAATTTGGAGACAGATGTCAATTTTAGAAGAAGTGAATCAACAAATAAATGCTTCTTTTTTAATCTAATAAGTTATCCATGCAATAGGCATTCTTTGCCTTCCACCACTGAAATAAAGAAAAATTTACACTGTATACAAAATACCTTATTTGACTTAGATTTAGTCAATATTTTAAAAGCTTCCTTTAAAAGTTTCTACATATTCTTTTATTAATTCCAACATCCTCAGATTGTCTCCTTCAGAATGAAAGCCCTAAGAAGTCAGAGATTCTTTTTAACCTGCTAATGTAACCAATGCTGTGCTTCATACTACCCAAAAGCTTGACGCATTGTGCATAGTAGTGATTCCACCTTGCTAAGGGATCTTTTTTGGCCTGAGTAATGATCTTTGGAATATTGGCCATGAAAAAAATAACTGCAGAGATTCTGGGTGGTATTGCCCTAGAGAGCCTAATTAATGTATTTGGATGGTTTCACATTATTTCTGTTGAGAACAGCGCCCCCTCGGTCAGCCTCCCACTCCCTCATAACTGTATCTTTATTACAATCTAGTAACTGCTGGGAAACTGCTTTCTCTAAAATGCCTTTCCCTGTGGCTTAAAGTAAAGATTTTTTTAAATAAATAAATACAGTTTATGTTGGGCATCCTCTACTTGAAGGGCTAATGATTATTGACTAGCCTCCAGCAGGCATCAGGGAGTCTTGCCTCAGGCCCTTCCAACTAGCCCCCAAACATGCCGAATGTTAACACATGTTTCTGGATTCTGGCTGGGATTGGACACAAACAAGGCAGTCAGAATGGACCATTTAGTGTACAAGTCAAGATGACAGATCTCTGCTTAATACAAGGAAGAGAAAAATTCGCATCTTACTGAAAACGGCAGAAGAGCCCCGGGTGCTTTCACTTTGTGATTCTGCAGGAAAAAGTGGGTTGTGTCAATATAAGTCTATGTCACCAGCTCACAGCTGCCACACTGAATTGACCCTGTTCACGGCAGACATAAAGGCCTTCCGTTTCCAAATTCTCTCTAATGCTCATCTGTGAATGGGAGCAGAATGTGGAAAAAAGCCAACAAGTCTTCTTAACCATAGGAGGAGAAGAGAGACAGAATTGACTTAATGCAGCACAGCAATCTGTGGTGTGATTTCCACCATCGGGCAGCCAAACCAGAAATGTTTGATCCTTTTGGAGTCCTAGAAGGAGAATGCTTTGACAACAGAAGCTTATGCTTTGCAAATCATGAGCCAGAAATTTTTCAGGCCTCTCTAGATTCTTTGAAATTGCATAGAACTACATTAAATAATCCAGCCCTGTATTTCAAAAATGGAAGGTTTAGATGGTCTTTCTTAAACTGAGTGGTACAGAATATATGCAGATTATTAACAGGAATTCCTTGAAAATTTTTTTTTCAATAATCAAAATAATGTTTGGATAGTCTTAAATAAAACAGTTTATGTGATTTCTTCATTTTAGGATATTTCAGTGATATTTTTGAACCCAAAACTATAAACAGGTAAGAGATATACAGAAATTTTGCAGTTTCTTTGAATGCAGAGACTTCTTTTTTGAAGAATGGGTATGGAGTGTTCCGTGGAACACCTTTAGTAATCTGGACTATGAGGAGAAGCAGCATTTAAATCCTATTCGGTATTTTTTTAGTGTTGCCAAATTAAAATGTACCTCTTCCCCAATATTTTAAGTTCATATGTTTATTTCAGCAAATGTTATTGGGTGCCAACTGCATGTAAGGCATTACGTCAAAAAACTGCCACAATCTGAAGATACAGAAAATACTATGGCATATATTCTGCTGTGTACAGGTGATGATCTGGTGATACTGAAAACACTGAGAACTTTAAGGGTAAAACAAGTATCCTCCAGATTATAAGCAATTTTTCCTGATTTTTGGTGTTTCTTCAGAATAAGAAAATAATAAATTGATTGAAAGGGAAAAATATTATTCCTATAAATTGGAGAAAATACTTATTCTATCACCCTCCTTGCAGCAGCGTTGTATGTACAACCATCCCAAATATCAACTGTTTCTGAAACTCATTGCACTTGCTCTTTTCCCTAGGTGATCAAGAACTCATCTTCTCTTACAGTCTGCTTTTAACAATGTGTCCTATATTTTGTTTGGTAGAGAACAAGGAAGAAAATTAATGCTTATGAACCATGTGAATGCTTCAGTTTATGATGTTTTCCCTAATGGTACATAAAGTTATGTGAAGAAAAGTGTTCGTCTCAATTCAGTCCATTCATATGCACACAGTTCCCACTTACACACTTCATACATTTACAGCGTCTGATTAACCAACGTGTCCAATCCCCGCTTGATATATATTGTGACTTAAATGCATATGCCGTATTGCTTAATTTAATTCAGATATTGAGTGATAACATTGAAAGGGTAAACAAAGGAATAAGTATTCAGTATTTTTGAAATAATGAGCAGCAAAATACAAACTATGCAACAATAGAGGTGGGCAATTTTAAAATATGTTTATAATGGAGTTAATGTAAGTTATGACTATGCCTGGCATGGTGGCCACCTGGAACATGAGGGAGAATAGACTATTAAGGAGTTTTTTATGTACTCTTGGAAAAAAATTGAGAATGATGTTGAGTAAGAGTAATCCATAGCATTCCGTGATACTAAATTTATAACTGGCCTTCAAATAAGCAGCATTAAATAAAAACATTACCATGGAAACTATTTGAAGAGGAATTGTGAAGTCCTCAGGCAAACAGTAAACAATCAGTAAATGTTAAAGAGTACGATAACTGAAATAGGTCCAAAAAACTATTTTCACTATATAGAACACATTAATAAAATTTAAATACAGTGTATAAAGAAAGTAGTGCTTTCACAAACATTCAATGTGCACTTCTACTGTGTCAGGCACTGAAGCTATTTGGGGCTATAAAATGAAATGCAGCATCTAACGTTTAGGAATTTGAAGTTAAAAGGTAAAGTTCAATGTGTATGCATAAGTAAAAAAAAAGTACAGTTTAATATAAAAAATTACAGTATAATACAATATCTTAAAGCCAAACTTGCATACGTAGTGCCAAAGTAAGTTAGAGAAAGAGGCAATTACATTTGGAGAAGAGGTGGACTTCATGGAGATGGTGGGATACACCTGTGTCAGTTGTGAAACATGAAATTGCAGAGGAAGAAAAGGCATTTCAGACAAGGGAATAGCATGTGAAAAGTCACAAGATTTTTCTGGACTACAACAAATTTTTTGACATATATGACACAGTATAAAATATTACTAGTTTGATTTAGAACAGATTGGTAAATAAAATAGACTGATAAATACCTGAATATTATGTTTCCTGCACATATACGGACATCATGACATTACTATAGTACTATTTCTATACTTTTTACCACTTCATAGAGACATGTTTAGATAATAAAATAAGTGAACCTACTTCTCATTATTATCTAATTGGATTATCTAATATGAGACTATTCTGATTAAGCCCAAATCATCTTTCAGTTGAAGGGAAAATTAAAGTATACATTCAATGAATACTAAAAGTACTGTGCAAATTTCATGCTGCTACTGGAGTTTTACTAAGTATCTATAATCACTTTCCTTTAGTCAATGTAGTTTCTTAATATAAATTATGTTATACCTTCAAACACATGTATGTTTTGTAATATAATCACAGCACAAATGGCTAAAATGACAGTTTAAGTACTTATATTACTGACATACATCATGTTTAAAAATTCCAAAGCAACTGGCCATGAGATTCATGTAAAAAGCAGGATTGTATTTATTTTCCTAGCATTAAACTTAAGTCTCACACAGCAAGTTTGCTTAACAAAGCATGGGAAGTGTTTCTTCAAATGTGGATTTCAATGTTATTTATTAATAGAACGGTGATTCTCTATTGTTAGGTCACAGGAAACGATTAGAAACGTGAATATTTGGCCCAGTGTTTCCAAGGCCTTGAAGTCCCCCAACATAAAACTGAACCCTCATGGAAATCCACTAATGAGAACTTAAATGGAAATCATCTTTTCAGAAAACCTGGATTCTGTTATAATTCATCCAACAGTGTTTCCTGCAGACTGCATTTAAAAAAATTAGTTATCCTAAAGAGCAGAGGAAAAAGAAATGTAGTAATCTTTTTGAAGACAATAAACACAGTATCTCAATATCAAGGAAACAGTGTCAGCAGTAGTTTTAATATGAATCCATACATCTTAGATATAGTGCCTCCTTAAAAGCCAGTAATCAGCAAGATGGGAATAATTATGGTGGGTATCTGTGGATGAAAAAGAGGACTCATGTGGAACAGAAAACTTACTGAATCAAACAACAGAACACAGTTAAAACTCCAAATTAGGTGTTCTGTTTGATTTCCAATCTATGACTCACTTGAGGTTTCTTTCAGATAACAGATACCACTGCCATCTGCACTGTATTTCCAATATCTTTGAAGAAGTAAATAGCTTTTCTAGCCATCTCCTTAACTACCTTGTACTGACTGACAAGAGGAAGATGCAGTGATATCAGAAAGCACAGATAAGTTTATCTGTATATTTTTATAAAAAAAGAATTAGAACATATGATATGACAGGACTTGAAATTGGACCTGAGTTATCCTTTGTTTTTGGTGGTGAGAGTAAGACTTCAGTAAGGTGGTATGTATGAGGAGACTGGTATATCCTCTCACCAATCAAACAACCATTTTAACTGGTTAAAAGTATAAAATAAAAAAAGCACTAACAATCATTTAATATGTCTGGAAATTGTCCTAAAATCATGCAACCATACAGAAAAATGTTGATTCAAGAAAATTTACTAAAACTTGATAAGAACAGAAAGTTGGTAGCATTTGAGCTATTACCTGCTCCCTTTGCTCACCATTTCTAAGTTCTGTGTAACAGAAGCCTTACACTGGGTTTGTGTAGATAAGAACAGAACTCTCTCTACCTCAAATTCCTTGACTGGAGCTATAGTTTCCCTTTGCAGAAGCCGGCCACAAGTAGTTTTCATTCCTTTTACTTACAATTTTATATGTCAGACTGTCTATTCCAGATAGGTCCCGTCCGTTTGAGAGGAATGAAGCTCCCTTCCCTGACATAGCTCCCACTTGTAGGGCAGAAGCTCAAACCCATGCTTAGCAGGCCCAAAATATTGGTCCCTGATAGTCCTTGTTCAGATAGCTCATAGGGTGGAGGTTCTGTACTAGTAGAGGTAAACTCAGAAGACTAAAGACTAACATCTCCTCTGAGTATTTCATTCATGAAAAAGAAGTGCCTTTCTGAGTAAAGCATGTTGTTCTTCCTTACCCCAGCTCTGGTGCAGTTACACAGAGATGCAGCCTAGAAGAAGAGGCAAAGAGATCTGCAGCTCTACTGAAGGGAAATTATATTATTGAAACAAACCCTAAGGAAGTACATGCCTAAGGATATTGTCAAAAGCAATAAAGGTCTGGGTGGTGAACAATAAAGAGAAGGCTGCCAGGTCCATGTTATTTGCAGAAATAAGCCAAACAGTTGGCCAGCTAGATGTTTAACAGGAAGACATAGGGAAAGAGATAGCTAAAATGAGCTCTTCTGGGATCAGAGCAAATGACAAGCCCCAGAGGGAGATCTATATCCAGAATTACTACAATGTATTTTCAAAAATGTCCAGTTTTCAGCAACCAAAGAAAAAAAAACTATAAGATATAGAAAGAAATGGAAAACATGATGCATTGAGAGAAGAAAAAAATCAGGCAATGAAAATAGCCTTTGGGGAGTCCATTTGCTAGACTTAAAAATAAGTCTTTCAAGCCACTTTGATAAATAAGCTCATGAACTAAAGGAAACAATTTGTGAACAATTATAGAAAGGAATAATGACAATATCTTATCAAAGAAAGGCTATCAATAAGGAAATTAACATTTGAAAAAATTCTGGAATTGAAAACTTTAATAAGTGAAATGAAAATTTACTAGAGGGAGAAAAGTAGATTTCAGCTGGCAGAAGAAAGAATCGTTGAATTTGAGTATAGATCAACAGAGATCAAACAGTGTGAAAACTGGATATAAAAAATTAATAAAAATGTGAAGAGCCTCAGAGAATTGTGGGATGCCATAAACATACCAACATGTGCATAATCAGAATACCAGAAATAGAGAAGAAAGAGAAAGAAGCAGTAAAAAAATTCAAAGACATAATGGCTAAAACATTTCAAAATTGGTTAAAAGAAAGATTAAGCCATATAGTCAAAACACTAAGCAAACTCCAATCTGAACTCAAAGATACTCACACCTAGACTCAATGTCGTCATAATAAAAATGTTGGAAGACAAAGATGAAAAAAATCTTAAAAGCAGTAAGAGAAAAGAATGACATCATATTTGAGGAAATCCTAATGATAAAACAGCTAACTTTTCATCAGAAAACAATGGAGACCAGAGGGCAGTTGTAAGATATATGATGACTTCAGCATGGAAGAAGAGAAGGAATATCAGTCATAAACTGGAAGAGACATTTTTATGAATTGAATACATACCCAAATAACAAAAAAAATGAGAGAATTTGTTTCTAGCAGACTCATCTTAGAAGAGTTACTAAATTTCTTCAGGGTGAAAACAAGTGGTACCAGATAGTACTTTGAATTCATGTGACAAAACACTGAAAAAGTTGTTATTTTATAATTTTATAAAATACACATTAATCTGCATACTTATCTTTCCTTCTCTTAGTTGTTTTATAAGAAAAAAAAGCAATTCATTTAAATGATATAATGAAATGTGGAGTCTATAATATATAGGAATGCAATATGTTTGAGAATAATTGCACAAAGAAGGCAGGTGGGAACAAAGGGCTATTGTAATGAAATGACACTAGAAAGTATCTACAGAAGAAATGAACAAAAATGGGTAAATAAAAGTTAATGTAAAGCTCTATAAATGTATTATTGAATTTTCAGCTTCTTTAAGAGGCGTAAGATCCTATAAAGTAGTAATAATAGCGTACTTTTGGATTTTCTGTTTTAACTTTTGGGTTTTTAACATATATGAATGTAATATGTATAGCAATAGTAGCACAGAAAAGGGAAGAGCCATATAGAAGTAAAATTTTATATCTCTCTGAAATTAAAGTAGTATAAAGACAAAGCATTGGTTGGAATGTAAACTAGTTCAGCTACTGGAAAAGCATTTTGGAGATTTCTCAAAGAACTTAAAAGAGAACTACCATTTGACACAGCAATACCATTACTGGATATATACCCAAAAGAAAATAAATCATTCCACCAAAAAGACACATTCACTTCTATGTTATAATAGCACTCTTCACAATATCAAATACATGGTATCAACTTAGATGTGCATCAATAGTGGACTGGATAAAGAAAATATGGTACATATACACCATAGAATACTGTGTCACCATACAAAAAACAAAATCACATCTCCTGCAGTAGTATGGACACACCAGGAGGCCATTATCCTAAGCATTTTAACGCATGAACAGGAAACCAAATACCACGTATTTATCACTTATAAGTGGGAGCTAAACATTGAGTACACATAGATTTAAAGGTGGGAATAACAGATGCTGGAGTCTCCCAGAGGAGGGAGGGAAGCAGGGAGTATGAGATTGGAATACCACCTGCTAGGTACTGTGCTCACTACCTCAGTAATGGGATCATTCATACCACAAACCTCAGTGTCACACAATTTATCTGTATGACCAACTTGCACATGTATCCCCTGAACCTAAAATAAAAGTTGAAACAAAAGTAAATAAAGCAGCCTGTTAAGATGACTATAAATCATAGAGAAACTTAAAAAATGCAGCTATTAATAAAAACAAAGTACAGAAAACATGATAATTGAAAGTATCACCTAATGCAACAGAAAGAGAAACAGTTGAAAAAAAAAGCCATCAGACAAAACGAAAATAAAAGCAAAATGACAGTAATAAAAGAATAACATTAACTGTGAATAGATAATCCAATTAAAAGAGAAAGATTGTCAGACTTATTAAGATATCAGGACCCAAATATATGCTACTTACAAAAGACATTTTAGATTTAAACATATACAAATGTTGAAAGTAAAGAGTGAAAAAATATATACCATACACACTGCAACTATAGGAGAATTGGAGTGACTATAATACCAAGCAGAATTTATGTTGAAACAAAAAAATGTTAGTAGAGATAAAGAGGAATACTTTACAAAGATAAAAGGGTTGATTCTTCCAGAAAACATTACAATGATAAACAAAGTTATTAACAGAGTCCCAAAATACATGAAACATAAACTGACAGAATTGAAGGGAGAAATAGACCCTTCAACAGTAAGAGTTGGAAACTTCAATATTTGGTTTTCAACATTGGATAGAAAGACTAGACGGAAAATAAAATGCATTTAGAAAACTCTGTGTAAACCACCTAGACCTGACAAACATCTTTAGAATACTCTACCCAACAACTGCGGGATACATATCCTTTTCATGCACAAAGAAAACAATCTCCAAAATAGATGACGTAACAGGCTGTAAGACAAGCCTTAATATATTTTAAAAGATTTCAATCATACAAAGTATGTTCACTTAACAGAGGAATTACATTATACATTAATAACACAAGGCAATTTCAGTAATTCACAGATGTGTGGAAATTAAGTAACATTGTCATAAATAACCAGTGATCAAATAATAAATTATAAGAGGAAAAATACTTTTGAGAGAAATGAAAATAAAAATACAACAAACTAAAACTTAAGGTATGGAGATAAAGTTGCTCTGAGTTGGAAATTTAAAGCTGCAATCTCCTCTATTTAAAAAGATTAGAAATCAAATAATAACCTACTTTTTCACCTGAAGTAACTAGCTGGAAAAATAAGAGGATTTCCACTGGAGTGGAAATAGAAGAAATGGAGTATAGAAAAGAGAAAAAATCAATAAAACAAAAAATTGGTTCTTTAAAGAGATTGACAAAATTGACAAATTTCTGGCTAGAGTGATGAAGAAAAGTGAGAAGACTGAAATTTTTAAAATCAGATATAAGAGAACATCACTACCAACCATACAAAAATAAATAGCATTGTAAGGGAGTATTATCAGAAATGGTATGTCAACAAATTAGATAAATGAACGAATTTCTAAAAATACACAAACTACTGAAACCAATGGAAGAGTAAAGGAAAAATATGAATAGCTCTATACCAAGTAAAAACATTGTATTAGTAGTTTTAAAACTTCCCACAAAGAAAATCCTAGGATCACGTGGTTTTACTGATGAATATTACAAAACCTTTAAAAGGAAATAGTATTCTTTGGGAGGAGGAGGCAGGAGGATTGCTAGAGGCCAGGAGTTGAGACTAGCTTGGGCAACATAACAAGACTCAGTTGAAAGAAAGGAAAGGAAAGAAAGTTGTACTAATCCTTTTCAAACTATTCCAAAAAATAAAAAGGGGGAAGAAACACTTTGCTGATAATTTGATGAAGTCAGTATTTCCTTGATAAATAAACCAGATAAAGACATTGCAACAAACTACAGATCAGTATCTTTTATTAATATAGACGTAAAAATTGTCGATAATATACTAGCAAGCCACATTCAGCAATATATACAAAGAATTATACATCAGAATCAAGTAGGGTTTATCATAGAAATTCAAGGTTCGTTAAAAATCTCAAATCTAATTGCAAGACTTCAAGCTATGAAACCCTTAGAGAAAAACATAGGAGCAAGCCTTATTGACACTGAATTAGGCAATGGTTTCTTAAGTATGATACCAAAAGCACGAATTACAAAAAAAGGATAAATTGGCCGGGCGCGGTGGCTCAAGCCTGTAATCCCAGCACTTTGGGAGGCCGAGACGGGCCTCCCTTATAACTTAATCACCCCCAAAAGGTCCCACCTCCTAATACATCATCTTGGGGGTTAGGATTTCATCATGTAAATTTTGGGGGACACAAACATTTAGACCATAACATTGGTCTTAAATAAAACACATCTCACACTGAGTCTCCAAAGGAGGTACCCTATGCCCCAAACAGGGTTAACCTCAGCTAGCTCTCCTCCCTCCTTCCCTTTCTTTCCAGCAGAATCTCAGAGGACTAGCGTTTCTCAAAACACCTTTGGAAAATGCTAAAATCACAAAGTGTAAACTTGCCAACTGAGAAAAACAAAAGTCACAAAGACTTCATGTTTGCCTTTTGTGGGCTGTTTAAAGCATTAAAAGCTAAATTAAACCATTTTTTTTCTCATGATCATGTGATAAACCCTGTTTTCCAAAGGTGACCGTTCTCTCTGCCTCAGGAGGTAGATGTGAAATGAGAGAGGCGTGGGCTACTCAGAAAAGCCCAGGCGGCAGCCACGGAGATGGATTTGTTCACCATTCCTGGGTAAGAGCAGCAAGCGTCAGGGAGATCAAGTCATCACTGCCCTAAATCCCCAATCATGTCGGCCTCCACTCCATAAACCAGTGGGGCAGCCAGCCACGCGAAAGCCTAAAGGTTAAGCACATACCATTGACCTCAGAGAAACGAGTTTTCTCACATCATTAAATACAGCCTTGCCTGATCACACCAAAAAGTGCCCTGGGAGCATTATTTAAGGCTTAGATGTTCCACCTACATTTGTGTGACACAAAATCAATATCTGTCCCCTGCCTTTGTTTGCCTGGATTATGTTTAACTACTAAATGGCTTTTAGGACACCAATTAGATTTATCATCTTGCATTTTACACAGGCAGGTGCGTGAACAAGAAAAATAGGAATATGTCTTCATTTCCTTTCCCTCTGGGTCGTTAGCACAAGAAACATGAAACAGCTTATCTGGAGTATGCTTCTATGTCACAGATACACGATTTATAATCCTTATAGCAGAAATGTTTTCCCTTGACCTAGAAGACTTCCTTGACAATGGTGCTTTTAGAGAACACTGTAAGAATAAATCATTTAATAAATGCATGGGAACAACTGACTCTTCACTTGGGGGAAATATTAAATCTCAAGTTACACATATATAAACAAATTTCCAGGTGCTTTAATTGTTTAATGCAAGAAGTAGAGGTACTAGACAAAATAACGGAAAATAATTATTAATAAAATAATAAAGGAAAAGATTAATGTATTTGACTGTAAAACTTCTGAAGGGCAAAAATAATTCAAGTTAATGTTATCTAACCTTTATTCAATATTTATTATGTGATAGGAACTAAGCTAAATCTTCACATATATTGACTTCTTTTATATATATATGGATTATAAGGAACTGGCTCACATGATTATGGAGGCTGAGAAGCCCCAAAGTCTATAGTCAGTGAGCTAGAGACACAGGAGAGCTAATGTGTACTTCCAGTCTGAGTCCAAAGACTTGAGAACCAGGAGAGCCAACAATGTAAGTTCAGGTCCAAAAGCTAGCAGCTCAAGATCTAAGAAGAGCTGATGTTTCATTTCAAGTCTGAAGGCTAGAGAAGACTTAAGTCCCAGCTCAAGCAGTCAGACAGGAGGACTTTTCTCTTACTCAACCTTTTGGTCTATTAAGGTCTTCAATTGTTCGGATGAAGCCCACGTGCATTAGAGAGGAAATCTGTGTTACTCAGTCTACCAACTCAAATGTTCATCTGATCCAGAATCACCCTTTCAGACACATCTAGGAGAATGTTTGGCCAAATATCTGGAAACCCTATGACCCAGTCAAGTTGACACATTAAATTAATTGTCACATTGATATTGTCCTCCTTTAGATTGCTTAACCAGAAACACAAAGCCAGAGTGGTAGAGTCAAACCTTGTAACCAGCTCTGTCTGAAACTAAACAAGTTCTGTCTTAGAAACTGAGGGAAATACTTACAAAATATAGGATAAAGGAAAAAAATTATAACAATAACAAGAGCTTTTATGAATCAATAATATTGATGAGTACCCCATATCAATATTGGCAAAGAAAATTTTAAAAATATACAAACAAAACAGGCAATTACAGAGGAAATGGATGTTAATAAAAATAAATATGCTCAATTTCTTTAATGATCAAAGAAATACAATTTAAAAGAATGAGGCATCATTACAGATACCGTATTAGACTTGAAAATTACTTAGAATGGTTATTCTCAGTGTGCGCTAGGAGAAAAGAAAGTGGCACATTTATACACAATTAGTACAAAGTTTTAGGTAGGTCAATTTGGAGAGATATATCAAAATTTAAACATATATTATTTTTGACACAAATCTCTTTTAGGTATTTCTCCGATAGACATACACATTGATGCAGATATATTTACAAAAATATTCATTACAGTATTGTTAGTGAGAACAAGGTATTACAAACCAATTAAATGTCTGTCAGATAAGAGTTAGGCTAAGTTATACGTTCATATAGAAAAATTCTATGCAGCTGTTAACAAAATTTTTAAAAGGGAAGAAATGTACGCAATATAATTTGGATAAAAACAAGGTACACAATCATATGCATATTATGGTCTTGCTCTTTTGCGAATATATAAAGTTCATAGGAGAGTTTTTACTGAAAGATGTAGATAGTCGTTGGGGGAGGGAGCAGATGCAGTCAGGCCCTGAGCCATTACTTTAAAACTTTTGTTTTCTTATTCCCTGAGTCAGATTTACCATAAAGTTAATGAAGTCTAAGCTTCAGTTTCTCTCACTTGTATGAATCTCTCTCAAGGACCTGGGAGGGGCCTTAGCAATGTGTTCACATAGCCATGTGTTTTTGCAAATTTGCAGAAGTAAAATAATGCAACTTCAATCAGTTAAGGTAACTGACTCAATTTCAACTGAGACTTCTCTGTCACATGTCCTTTCATGTTGGGTACTTAGAGTTATTTTTCTACCAAAGTCTTCTCCTAAGGCAAAGCTTTTAGCATACTTTGACTTCCATTCAAACTTCCCATCTCCTGTCTCTTTATTATTACTGTCTATTATAGGTCCTCATCCTCCGTCTGCAATTTCAAAGTCCAAAACAAGCTATGGACAGTTTTATCAGTATTCCTTTGGCAGCAAAACTTTATTTGATTGACGTTTAGTTAGTAGGAAAACCTGACTTGAACTGACATGAGACTATTAAAGATTCTCCTTATCCCTCTTAGAATGACCATCATGTTTTGCTGCAGAAATAATTATGCCTTTGATAATGGGTGTTGCCCAGTCCCCAACGATTTTTTAAGTAACAAATGCTGACAAATGAAATGCACAAAGGATAAGAGAAAACAAAAGATTACGTACTGACCCTTCTGAAATAGACTTTTCAGAAATAATCTAGGAAATGGTTAAAAAAAGAATCAAATCTTTCCTGTTTGGACACAAAGGAACATCTCTCTGGCAAAATAGGCAAGTCGTCAAGAGCTGAATTATCTTATGTAACAATGAGATTAAGTTTGTCTTAATTTATTTTTTTGTTTATTTAATTTATTTATTTAATTTTTAAAAATAAAGTGGGAAAACTAGTATTAGTAGTAACCAGCAGTATCAGTCACACCTCTTATACGTCAGGTTCCTTGCTGTCTGACCTTAGCAATCCTATGAAAAAGATGGTATTAACTTCACTTCCCATATAAACGAGTGTTACCAGAACCATGACACAACTTTTAATAGTCCTGGCCTTCTAGGGTTTGGAATTGTGGTATGTGGAAATAAAGTCGAGTCTGGTTTATATATTTGAGGAGATTTGATTAATATAATAATGCCTCATAACTCTGAGCTCTAGGATGAGAATATCTCCCACTTAGCATTAAAGTGTGCTTTTTGAAAATGACATCTAAATGAGGAAGACTGCATCCCTGGCAGTCATCCCCTCTCATCCAAGTGGCCACCAGAGTTGCCAGGAAGATGTTTGACTGCCACTGAATACTTGGCTTTTAATGTTTATTGAAAATTATTTCTTGATATCTCCTCATGAACAATTGGTTCTCAAATTTTCTGTTCAAATTCATCATAGCAAGGCTCTTGCTTGAATTTTCACTTGTGTCCGGCAGCAATCAAATGACCAGATAAACATTGAAATCTCTTTCCCCAGACTACTATATGCTTGGCATCTAGTATATGCTTTAAATACTGAATGAATGAATGAAAGGTGGGAGCATCAGTGTATGATAATGGTTCTCAGTAGTTAGCTTGCACCATTACCAGTTGGAGTGTATATTAAAACTCAGTTTCTGATTCAGTAGGTCTTGGGTGGGGCCTGAAAATGTGAATTTCTATCAAGTTCCCATTGACATTATGCTGCTAGTCCAGGTACCACACTTTGAGAAGCACTATTGTTGGATTAAATGGAATCCATCTTACCACCACAGAGGTCTGCTAATAGATGAAACACAGACATTGACGAAGGATAGTAACACTGCCTTGTCCTACATACCAAAGTCTAGGCACTTATATGGTAGACCCATGCTGAAATATTGCCTAGATATTTTGCCACATGCCTTGGATATCTTATAATGAATATAGGAATAATATCTTTCAGTTAAGGTTGCTCTGAGAATTAAATACAAGTAAGGTGCCTGGCATCTGGGACACACAGAGTTCTCACTAAATTATAGCTATTGTAATGATCACAACTGTATACACAAAACAATTAGCAGTGTAGATCATCTGAACTATGGAAAATCAGCAGAAAATCTCATTTCAAGATGCAATTTACTTATTACTCACTCTTACTAAAAGTTCCACAAATATTTTTTCCAGAATTATAGGCTACAAACCATGAAAAATTGTTTACTCCTACCTACTATGTAGACGCAAGTCACTGTGTAACACTGGTCCATTATTTTGTTCCGAATGTTGTAAAATATCTGATCAGATAGGCTAATGGGATATATGATTGTAAGAACTTCATTGCAAAATTAATTTTAGAGTGACCAACCGAGATAATTGAAAAGGTAAAAGTACAGTTCTAAAAATCAGCCCACAGTCTCTCTTAATTGCAATAATCAATCTTCAAACTTTTCAAGTTAAACTTTACCATTTAAAAAGTTCTGCATATAGAAATGGATGTTTAAGTAAAATTGATGAACTATAAGAAGAGTTTTGCACACAACACCATTTGCAAAATGCTTTATAATCACTTTTTATCAGTGTCTCTTAATAACAGTTCTACAAACCAGGTCAGTAATGTGTTCATAATTTTGCAAATGCAGAGTCTGAGGTTATACTGCACATTGGTAGAAGCATCTAGATCTCTGAGTTTTTGGGCCCTGGCATTCTGTTCTCCCACACCAAGCCACACTGCCTCACTATACACTGTGAATGATTGATTTGAAACCACACTGCTACCTTTATGAGCATGAAGGGTGTTATAAAACTTTACGGATTGACTCATTCTGACCTATTTATATTAATAATGCCTTGCCTTTTTTTAGCACTTTATTATGTTCAAAGCCATTTTACATAATCTGCTCATTTGAGCTTAACACTCACACAAGGAAGAAATTAGATTTGTTGAAGAGAAACTGTGTCCAAGTATAGGGACGGGAGTGACTTTATTTTAAATATTAACCACGTAACTTCTGACTAACCCTGAATCTAAGAATGCCTCCAAAATGTACAGATGGTGTGTCACCCTTTCTGTCAGAACACCTACTAACTGTAACTTTCCTCCTAAACAACCCTTGATGCCATAGCAGAAGCCATAGGCTGTGATGCCCCTACCACCTACACGTTCCTTCCAAAGCACAAATACTTTTCCCCAGATGTAAGCCCTGAATCTGGAGGGTTGCAGTGCAGAGATCTACCTGTCCTGCAGCCACCTGTGACCACACCTCTGTCCGTTCTCCCTGATAAACCACCTTATATTGACAAACTGGATTTGTTTGCCTCCTGCTTTGGTTTCTTGGGTCCTTTGGCATTTGAGGGTCACTTTGCATATACAGCCCCTTCATAGAACACCAAGGCAACCATTTGAAGAGACGGGACTACAACACAGTCCCTATAGCTCCCCCCTTTCTACCTCACCATTGGTGCCTCTAGTTTATGCTAAGATCCTGTCTCTGTATTGAGTTACACTTACAAAAATGATCAAATGTTAAATCAAAGGAAATAGTACAAATATTTCAATTCAAATTGCATCTCCTATCGTTTGGATATCTTAAACTTCTTGAGTCTTTGTTTATTCATTGCTAAAATTGAGATTATAATAATGCTGTTATCAGTAAGTCAGGGAGAGTACCAGTGAGGTGACGTAGGCGAATAACTTAGAATTGTGCCAGTACTTCCTCTTTTCCTAATTGAATACCCTTTATTTCTTTCTCTTGCCTGATTGCCCTGGCCGTAACTTCCAACACTATGTTGAATAGGAGTGGTGAGAGAGGGCATCCCTGACTGTTTGCAGATGACATGATTGTGTATTTAGAAAACCCCACTGTCTCAGCCCAAAATCTCCTTAGGCTGATAAGCAGCTTCAGCAAAGTCTCAGGATATAAAATCAATGTGCAAAAATCACAACCATTCTTATACACCAATAACAGACAGAGAGCCAAATCATGAATGAACTTCCATTCACAATTGCTTCAAAGAGAATAAAATACCTAGGAATCCAACTTACAAGGGATGTGAAGGACCTCTTCAAAGAAAACTACAAACCGCTGCTCCATGAAATAAAAGAGGACACAAACAAATGGAAGAACACTCCATGCTCATGGATAGGAGGAATCCACATCGTGAAAATGGCCATAACACCCAAGGTAATTTATAGATTCAATGCCATCGCCATTGAGCTACCAATGACTTTCTTCACAGAATTGGAAAAAACTACTTTAAAGTTCATATGAAACCAAAAAAGAGTCCGCAGTGCCAAGACAATCTTAAGTCAAAAGAACAAAGCTGGAGGCATCATGCTACCTGACTTCAAACTATACTACAAGGCTACAGTAACCAAAACAGCATGGTACTGGTACCAAAACAGAG
>NW_016814088.1:2582948-2586424 GCF_001698545.2 Rhinopithecus bieti
ATTATTATTATTATTATTACTATCATTTTGCTGCAAGCAACATCATCATGAACATAAAAAGGAAGGCGATAGAATGAGAGAAAATAGTTGCAAATAACGTATCTCAAATATATCTGGAATATAAAAGGAACTGCTATGATTGAATAATAAAAAGATTAGTAATCCAACTAAAAATGAACAAAGAATATGAATAAATATTTCTCTAAAGCAGATATTTAGGTGGCCAATGAATATATCAAAATAAGTTTTACATCATTTTTCATCAGGGAATTGCAAATAAAAAGTACAAGATACCCCTTCATACACATTAGAATGATTACAATAAACAAAACAGACAATGACTAGTGTTGGCAAGGCTGTGGAGAAATTGAATTCCTCATATATTGCTGTGGGGATTTGAAATGGTGCAACTGCTTTGGAAAACAATTTGAAAATTCCTCAAAATGTTAAACATAGACTATGACTCAGAAATTCCATTCCTAAGGATATACTCAAGAGGAGTTCACAGAAGAATTATTTGTAATAGTCAAAAATTAGAAACTAATCAAATATCTATCAACTGATGAATGAATAAAGAAAAACATGGAGAAGCTATAAAAAAAATCGTTGTAAATAAAAAAAAAAAATGGCATAGTGACATGGATGAACCTTGGAAATACTATGCTAAGTAAAAGGAGCCAGGCACAAAATACCACATATTGTATGTGGATACATTTATATAATTATATACATGTATATAACAAGTAAATATACAGAGACAGAAAGTAGGTTAGTGATTACCCAGGGTTTGAGGAGGAAGAAGTGAGAAAGGTAATGGGGAATATAAATGAATACAAGGTTATCTTTAGAAGTGGTGGAGATATTCTAAATTTAGATTGTGTTGACACAGCTTAGCTTTGTGAATAAACTGAAACCACTCAGGTGTACACTTAAATGGGTGAATTTTATGGTATCTGGGAATTATGTCTCAAGAAATCTGCTAAAAAGGGGAGAAGTTGTGGCCATCAATTTGCTGGAACTATAAATGGTAACGAATGTCATTAGTAAGGCCCAACTTCAGAAAAATTATAAGTAGGAAGTTAACCTCCTTTTCTTAAGAACCATCCAAGGTGACTACTGCTGATCGGGTATCTGGTTTACCCTGACAGAGCATCTAACCTTGTGTGGGTTTTCTGCCACACCAGCAAATTTTCCAGCTTCCCAGAGACCAACAGAATCACAACATAACAATTCTGTTAGTTCTGACATTGTCTACCTGGAGTTGCTGGCAGATCCCATAAAGAGAGCTCAGTGCCACAAGACTGTCCCTCTTCAGATGCCAATCACAAATTCCAGGTTGTCACCTTTACTACTAGACAACTGGATATAAATCAAGTTTCCTATGACTTTTGTTTTGTTTTGTTTTGTTTTGCATTTGAGCATGTGCTAGAACAGCCCACAGTACTCAGGGAAACACTTACATGTACTCATTTATTATGTAATAAAGGAAATGATAAAGGACACTGATGTACAGTCAGATGAAGAGATCCACAGGGTGAGGACCAGACAGGTTCTGAGCTCAGGAACTTCTTTCCTTTTGGAATTGGGATGTGTCCACCCTTCCCCGCCACTCCCACCAAACATGTAGGATGTCCAACAATCTGGAAGCTCTCTGAACCCTGTTTTTTAGGAATTTTTATGGAGGCTGAATCACATAGCCATGATTAATTATTAATTAAATCTCCAGCTTCTCTCCCCTCACTGGAGGATGGGAGGTGGGTGGGACTGAAAGCTCCAAGCTTCTGATCATGGCTTAGTCTTTTGATTGACCAGCCCCCATTTGGGAACTCACCAAGAGTTGCCTCATTGGAACAAAACATGCTCCAATCACCCAGGAAATTCCAAGGGATTTAGGAGCTCTGTGTCAGGTGCTACTATCACCTAGGAAATTATGGGAAATCACAAAGGTTGTAGGAGCTCTCTGTCAGGCACTGGGGTCAAAGACCAAGTATGCTAATAAAACATTTTCCTATAAACCCTATTTGTAAGGATATTGGGAGCTGTGTCAGGAACCGGGGCAGAGACTAATATACACATATTTTTTATCATTTCACAAATAATAAGACCAATAAAATAAATATATTTAATGGTTGCATTCATGGTGCATTTGCTTTACAATTGACTAAGATGGTATACATCTTAGTCAATGTTTATTTTCAAGAAAATCATACGAAGTTAATATTATTATCATTCTACAGATGAGAAAACTGAATACATAGATATGTTAAATAAGCTTGCCTAAGGCTTAAGATCATATGGTCAGAGCTGGGTGTTATATTCTTCAAACAGCGTTTATTATGCACTGGCACAATTCTTTATTTTTATTTTATTTTTTTAATATACTTTATGTTCTAGGGTACACATGCACAATGTGCAGGTTTGTTACATATATATGTGTGTGTGTGTATATATATATACATATATATATATATGCGCCATGTTGGTGTGCTGCACCCATTAACTCGTCATTTACATTAGGTATATCTCCTAATGCTATCCCTCCCCCCTCCCCCCAACCCACAACAGGCCCCGGTGTGTGATGTTCCCCTTCCTGTGTTCAAGTGTTCTCATTGTTCAGTTCCCACCTATGAGTGAGAACATGCAATGTTTGGTTTTCTGTTCTTGTGATAGTTTGCTGAGAATGATGGTTTCCAGCTGCATCCCTGTGCCTACAAGGGACAAGAACTCATCCGTTCTTATGGCTGCATAGTATTCCGTGGTGTATATGTGCCACATTTTCTTAATCCAGTCTGTCACCGATGGACATGTGGGTTGGTTCCAAGTCTTTGCTATTCTGAATAGTGCCGCAATAAACATAGGTGTGCATGTGTCTTTATAGCAGCATGATTTATAATCCTTTGGATATATACCCAGTAAGGGGATCGCTGGGTCAAATGGTATTTCTAGTTCTAGGTCCTTGAGGAATTGCCACACTGTCTTCCACAATGGTTGAACTACTTTACAGTCCCACCAACAGTGTAAAAGTGTTCCTATTTCTCCACATTCTCTCCAGCACCTGTTGTTTCCTGACTTTTTAATGATCGCCATTCTAACTGGTGTGAGATGGTATCTCATTCTGGTTTTGATTTGTATTTCTTTGATGGCTAGTGATGATGAGCATTTTCTCACGTGTCTGTTGGCTGCATAAATGTCTTCTTTTGAGAAGTGTCTGTTTATATGCTTTGCCCACTTTCTGATGGGGTTATTTTTTTTTCTTGTAAATTTATTTGAGTTATTTGTAGGTTGTGGATATTAGCCCTTTGTCAGATGAGTAGATTGCCAAAATTTTCTCCCATTCATTAGGTTGCCTGTCCACTCTGATGGTAGTTTCTTTTGCTGTGCAGAAGCTCTTTAGTTTAATTAGATCCCATTTGTCAATTTTGGCTTTTGTTGCCATTGCTTTTGGTGTTTTAGACATGAAGTCCTTGCCCATGCCT